>NC_137050.1:51614670-51764670 GCF_032717465.1 Coenobita brevimanus
ATCGCTAAAGAAGATTTTCTAGAAAGTCTCTAAAACCAACCAGAATAAGACTTACAGACAACCGACCTTATAATTTACTTCAACGTATAACGAGCGGGAAACGACGCATAGAGAGCCGTCCTTATAATTTACTACGACGTATCGGGGGCGCTGAGTTTACACAGACAGTAGGCTAACTTCTTGCTTGTTTATTTACCGCACCAACAAATTTAGTTAAACTTGGTTAAAAGCTGTTTAAGTTATTTTGTTCACACACACACACACACACAGAAGCAAGAGAAATGAAGACCTGCATCACGGCTTATGTTTGCAGCCGTCACACTCGTCCTGCATTCATCTGCATACTCCTCCACACAGCTCGGGTTTATGGACCATCTCTTCACTTTCTTCCCCCCCCCTCTCTCTTTCTCTCTCTTTCTCTCTCTCTCTCTCCCTCTCCTTACATCTTTCATCTTACCCTTGCCTCTTTCTTTCTCCCAAACACTATATTTTTCCCTTCCCTCTCCTTTTCACCTCCAGTTCCCTTATCTTTATCTCTTCCGTTTGTCTCCCTCTCACTTCTTTCCTCTAAGCTCTCCTTCTCATTCCCTTCTGTTTTCACCTCCTTATTTTCCTCCTTTTCTTTCCA
Organism: Coenobita brevimanus; assembly: GCF_032717465.1. Lineage (NCBI taxonomy): Eukaryota > Metazoa > Arthropoda > Malacostraca > Decapoda > Coenobitidae > Coenobita > Coenobita brevimanus. The sequence goes on from NC_137050.1 coordinate 51,615,299, forward strand.
CAGCTATTTTCATGGCCTTTCAATTCCACCACCACCACCACTCACCAATTAATACTACCACCACCACCACCACCACCACCACCACCAACGTTCACCACCACCACCACCACTACTTTTACTACTACCACCACCACCAATTACTACCACCGCCACCACCACCACCACACCACCACCACAACCACCACCACCACACACCACCACCACCACCCCCACCTCACCACCACGACTACCACCACCACCACCACCACCACCACCACTACTACCACCACCACCACCACCACCACTACTACCACCACCACCACCACCACTACAACCACCACCACCACCACTACTACTACTACTACTACTACTACTACTACAACGGTCACTATCATCATCCACAACATATCATTACTATTTTCATAATTGCTACCTAACATTACAAATAAATTACCCTCTACTAAAGTGGCAGTCATTCATAACTATAACTCAACGCCATTACAGCAGACAGCACAGCCACTAACTTTCAACATACTTACAATAATCACTTATTTGCTAACTCCAGAATACAATTACCACAACCCCTACCACCTCCTGCCACAACCACCACCACTCCCATCATCCATTACCACATTTATGACCGCTGTTGCGGATCCTAATCAGAATAACCGCTACCATTCATACCACCTCTATCATCACCACCACTCCATACAGCAATTACTACCTCCACTCTATACTTTCAATCACCACCTCCTGTATTCCATACCATAGTCACCACCACCACCGTCACAGTCGTGAAACGCTTGCGTGTGCTCGCTGCCACACCGACCTTGTCTCACCACCTCGAGCGCCTAAGCCTCCAGTTGCCTCTCATCCTCGGTCGCAACACCATCCATACCTTCACCTCACCTCACCTTGATCCTCACATACTCACTCACGCGCTCCAAACCTGTGAGGGTTGCCAGGCGTGCAAAAAATTGAACATGCAGCAAGGACCACCTTCTGAAAGACCATATGTGCTTGCCTCTTGAGTTTTTCTTTTTCGTTTTTTTTTATGCTGCTGTTGTTTTAAAAGTCTGGTGTGTGTTTTGTATTGCCACGTACTCTTCACTTCACCTTTACCTCGCTTCTGACACACTTGCTCACTCCAGCCTCGCAAGTACTCGAAATAATATACCCTGCATATTTACGAAGTCAGTGTGTGTGTGTGTGTGTGTGTGTGTGTGTGTGTGTGTGTGTGTGTGTGTGTGTGTACGTACTTTCCTCAGATTTGTATTGTAAGTGGGTGTTGCTGTGAACTTTCTGAAGGGCTAAGTCATTACTGTGTTATCCTGTATTATTGCTGCCATTTATTAGTTTATTGTTTATCTTGGTGTATTGTGTATTTAGTGTATTAGAGTGTTATAATGTCACCAGGTGTGTACTGATTGGCTAAGTTCAGGATGTATCATGAAGTGACTGGTGCAAGTGGCCAAGTTGTGGAGAGTTAGGGTATTGGGTTGAGGGAAAGTTTAGTTTATCGAGGAGAGTTAGATTGAAAAGCTGTGTTATGCAGTGAAATTAATCATGGCGATGTACCGTGGGTAGTAAGTTAAGACGGGCAATTAGCTGGTCAGTGAGAGGGTGAAGCTAAGAATATATGTGTGTGAAGTAAGTTGTGGAAGACTGACATTCTTAAGCACAGAGGATAAGGAACATTAAAAGTAGCAGTGTTCCTTCATAGAGTTAAGTGTAATGATAATGGGAGGACAATTTATATAATCATCATCATAATCATCACCATCAGTATTAGCACTGACACTCTCATTACCATAATCATCATCGTCGTCGTAATCCTTTTCGTCATTACCATCACCATCATCAATCAGTCAGTCATCAGTCATCCCCACAACTACGTGGGATGAAAGCGATATATTTATGAGGATCGCCAGGTCACTGAGAAGGAGCAGAGAATTTCGAAGACAAAGGAAGAATGAATGGATGTATGTATAAACCACTTCATTGGGCAGTATTTATACCGGTAGTTCCCCCAAATTTAGGTCATCCTGTATGTGTTTCTGGATCCCTTTGGCTGAAAGTGTCAGGGGGAAATAGGGTTGGAACGATGATGATGATGATGATGATGATGGTGATGGTGATGGTGATGATGATGATGATGATTTCAGTAGAGAGTTTGCTTTCATGCTCGACTCTAATATTAACGTAAAATAGTGTCTACGTAGATAACATGACTTCGGACGTAGGTTGACTTAAACTAGTTTGTATGATACTAAATATTGTACATCTTTGTGGGTTGGGCCTGTGTAATTATTTGCTGAATATAGATGTCATTGTTAAATAGGGGCTGCTAGGGTTATTTGTACTCTTCTATCTAGGACTCTACTGCCCGATTACTAGATGGATTGCAATTACTGGTTTGCAGTTAAGGTTCAGATCGAATTCAAACGCTGTCTTACGGCGTTCAAGGTTCTTCCGTTTGGTAGAGACTTAATTTAAAAATAATCAGGTAATTGCTCTAACTGCTCATACCGGAATAAGTTTACGAAATAGTTATGGACCCCTCACGTCTTAGGACCCTATAGCAGTACTTAAGTATGCTTTTGTCAGCTTTTCTGCTCCATGCTTTTCCTACATGATACTTCTCGTCATATATGTACTTCCTGGTAGCCACAAAGCACTCGATTCCTGTGGTCTGTAAAAAAATAATAATATCGTTTCTTTTATTTTCAGGTAGGTGTTTAGCCTGTAGATGGTACGGTGGAGGGAGGATTACAGAGTTTTGTAAGTACCAGCAACTTTGTATCAGCTGTTGCCATATTACCCCTTCGGTTCGTCAGGGCCCAAGGCTAGTTTGCCATTGCACTGAACATTTAAGGGTAGGAAACTGACCCACACCCCTGGCGTCATTTAAGAAGAAAACAAAAAATTCGGTCAGGTTCAGAGGTGATCGCAGAACTTACGAAATCTGTAGAACTGGCACTCTGAAGAGACATAAAATCAGCATTGTTAGCGGGTCCTGGCTGAGAGTGGTGTGAAATTGTTTGTGTAGACCATTACATACGACACCTGGGAGACTGTAATGTGAGGGAATGAAATGGCTTTCTCCTATTTTGCGTGGCTACTTTTCTGCAGCGGGCAACATGTTGTTATTATTATTATTATTATTATTATTATTATTATTATTATTATTGTTGTTGTTGTTCTTGTTGTTTCGTTGTTGCTGTTGTTAATTACATGCCTCACGAGAGGGCAGACGTATGAGGGCTGTCGTTCTTGCTTGTTGATATTATTATTAGTCTCCACTTATGACGTAGGTGGAGACTCATTGTTTTCGCCTGTGTTATTATTATTCCCGCTTCAGAGTCTCGCAACGATTCCAGGAGAACCGGTGACTTTGTGAAGAATCTGAAGTGGTCCAGGTTGTGTGTCCTGGCATGGGGGGCATTGCTGACAGAAAAGAAACTCCAAGTTCTTTATACGCAGTGGAAGGGCATGTCAGAGTCATAGCAGTATTATATTGTGCATCAGAGGTATGTGGATTCGTGTCTGTTGGAGCTTTCAGTGTGACTTTTGATACGAATCCCCACAGCAGCCTCTCTTGCCCACAGAAGACAATGGTGATGAACTTGGACATATTGTGTAACAAACCTGTTTATTCATTTTTTTCTCGTTAGACTCAGTTTTCTTCCACGCTGATTCCAGTGGTGAACGTTTTGTTTGTCTATCTCTAGGTTTTTGTCAACAATTGGCAATTGTTTATTTCCAGTCTTGTTACCGAGCGCCGATTTAATGGCTGACGTATAGCTTACACACACACACACACACACACACACACACACACACACACACACACACACACACACACACACACACACACACACACACACACACACACACACACACACACACACACACACACACACACACACACACACACACACACACACACACACACACACACACACACACACATTGGTAGAGTGAGTTGGATAGGCAGTGGGATTTAATACATAGACATACAGGATTTTAATCAGAAAATATTTTTGGTGGATTGACTGATATGAGGCAGGTGGGAAGGAAATATGGAAGGATTAATAGACAAGCTGTTGGACAGATAGATAGATAGATAGACAGGTAGAAAGATAGACAGGTAGAAAGATAGACCTGATGAATAGATTGATACACAGACAGCAAGCCAGCCAGCCAGGTAGTTATAGCTAATGGATGTCCTGTTGATAACATTACTTGATTACTCACAAGAAAATCACATTACTGGATACTCACCTGTTCCTCCCCACCGCTGATCACTCACCTGCACACAGATAAAACAAAATGACAGATGCACATTTTGGTATTGAAATATTCCCAGTCACCGCTGATCACCCACTTGTAAAAATATATTCTCTTTTACACCACTGATCACAGTTTTATAAATTTAAGCACACAGTGATATATAACTGGGTACTGAAATATTCCCTGTTCACTGATAGTCACGTTGTTTAAAAATATATTTATAAAAGTCATCTTTGTCGATCATACCCTCTTACCACTGATCTTTCACTTAGAAATAAATATTAATGAAGGTTACAAGCGAATACGCATTCATGTTTACAACGCATCACTCCCTTGCCAAGATAGTACTGGTAAAGGTAATGGTATTATCCCACGTGAAAACTAAAATATCCCCTTTCGTACAACTTAATACCTGCATACTAATGAAATAATGTGAAGTACATGTAGATAAACACACATGGTTATGTTCACCACTGGTTACTCATTTGCTGGAATAAAATGTAACGATAGTGCTGCATATACCATTGGGGGGAAAAAGGATGATGATATGTGTGGATACTTATTTTTCTCTGTTTAACAATGACCATAAAACACTGGTTGTCGCTGGTCGGATGTAAGTCACAGCGAATATCTGAAACCAGGAGAACATTTTGGCTGCTACTTCGTAGCGAGGATTCAGGGACACCATGTGTGTGAGAGGCAGGCTGGTGGATGCAGGCTTGATAAAAGATGGTGAAGCAGTGTAGAGGAACTCCTGGTGAGGCAGGATGTGAGGAGGTGGTTAGTGGCAGACTTGTGAGGCAGGTGTTGAGGCAGAAAGATGAGGTAGTGGGAGTGCAGGATGATGAGGCAGAGTAGAGGGAGTGATAATGTGGTGATAGGAGGCATGATAATGATGATGATGATGGTGATGTTGATGATGATGATGATGATATTGGTGGTGGTGGTGGTGTTGTTCCTGTGTTAGTGGAAGACAGAATGCTGTGGTGGTTGTGGTGAAGGTAGGCAGGATGGGAGTGTTAGTGGTGGTCGTCGTGGTTGAGAGGCAGGCTGGGATGGTGGTGATGGTGATGGTTGTCGTGCTGATGGATGGATGCAAAATGGTGTGGTGGTGGTTGTGGTGGGGGCAGGATGGTGGTGGTGATGGGGGCAGGATGGTTGTGGTGGTGAGAGAGAGGTTCGTTGTGGTGGTGGGAGACAGGATGGTTATGGTGGTGGGAGAGAGGATGGTGATGGTGGTGATGGTGGGAGGCATGATGATGGTGGTGGTGATGGTGATCGTTGTCGCGTTGATGTATGGATGCAGGATGGTGTGGTGGTGAGAAATAGGCTGGTTTGGTGGTGATGGTGGAGGAAGGCAGGTGAGGCAGAGTGGAGGCAGGATGATGAGGGATTTGTGTGCGGGGGGCGGGGCGTAGGAAGGCTGGAAAATGTTTTTCGTGTAAGAGGATGAAAAGAATTTTGGAGAGTGTGAAAACAGGCAAGGACGTACAGACAGACCCAGAGACTAACACGTAGAGATAACAGGCGTGGGAGTAGGTAGATCACAGGTGTATGTTGTGAAGGTATCGTGATGGTTGAGTTAGTAAGAATATACAGATAAAGTGAAGTAAAGGTAGTGAGAGACCTTTAGATGTTAACAGCCTATGGGGACCTACTCCTCATTGTGGTCTAAAGTACTCCTGCATCTCGTGCAAAAAGCAGGATTTCATGCATGTTATGGCTGAAAGTTACGAAAGTGTAGCTTCTCGTGCCTTTATCAGAAAACCGCTTGTGTGGGAGGTAATGCGCTTGTGGGTGGTCTGGCCAACATGAACTCGAGGACAAGTTTCCAAACACACACACACACACACACACACACACACACACACACACACACACACACACACACACACACACACACACACACACACACACACACACACACACACACACACACACACACACACACACACACACACACACACACACACACACACACACACACACACACACACACACAGACCTTGTTTTAGTTTTCTGTTATTAAATTATTTAGTGCCTTAATACGTCTACTTCCCTCAAGCATTTACTCCCATTAACCGTTACATCATGAAGCATTAACTCTCATCAAGCGTTTGCTTCTTTCAGGCATTTACTCCCTTCAGGCATTTACTCCCTTCAGGCATTTACTCCCTTCAGGCATTTACTCTCCTCAAGCATTTACTCCCCTGAGGCATTTTCTCCCTTCAAAGCATTTACTCCCTCAGTTATTCACGCTGTATTAATTATTCTTGTAACATATGCTATTCTGATTCTCTCAGCACCTGAGTCACACAGGCCTCTTATTCAGTCACGTAAACACTGAGTATACCTGATGTCTGTTAATATAATCAGAATAAATTATGTTAAAGTTCTGGCACAGATTCACTAAACCTTAAAGTTTGTTTATTTCAATTACTTTTTGTCAGCTGCTAATTTTTTTTTCCTCCTGTCTGTTGAATTCCCCTCCACTTTCTTTTTGTCATTTCTTCTCTTCCTTTTTTCGCTCCTCTCGCTCCATTGTTCCCAGCAGACCCGTTTCGCAGTTATGTCTTTCCGTGAGCCAAGGGGAAGTGCGACTTTTACACTTTTTAAATAAAGATAACCTAATATTGTCATGAGCGTCAGTGAGTTGCCTGATACTGTGTCGCCGCGTCCAAGTTGCCCCATTGCTTCACTGCAGACTCCTTGTTTCATTAGCCTGGCCGGTTTTCTCGTGAAGTGTTTATTATTTTATTCCTGTTACGTGAAAATTTTATTCATTTCGTACTGTCAGTGTGTGTGTAATTGTTTTTTTAAGCCCACGTAGGCTGTGATTTTCTGTGACATTTATATTTTATCATTCTCACTTTTCCAATGTGTTAATGATACCCTTACCCTCAATACGTAATCCTCACCTTTAATACGTTATTCTCTGTACGTTTATATCAACAATACTTCCTGCTCTTGCTCCCTGTCCTGTTACTTATATTCTTGTTCTCTCCTCGGCTGCTTCATTTTCCCTCATGTTTAATATATCATGTCTGTGTCCCTCACCAAGTCTTTACCAATTTTCGTTAACTTTGTTACTTTTCTGTTCTCTCATTTTCCTTTTTTCCATATTTTTCTTCACCCTCCCCCCCCCCTGCAATATGCCAAATTCCTTTCTTCGCTGCTTTTAAATGTCCTTCCTTTTCTCCTTCTTTATTACTTTCTATTCAATATCTTTTCTCCCTCGGTATTTCAAGTTTCTTCTCTCTTTGATATTTTAGAAATAATCTTTATCCCTTTCAGTGGATAAATCCTCAAGAATATTATTGTCTTCATGTTTTTTTTTTATCACATTCTGGGAACATCACACGACCACAGAAGTTTATATCAATCTCGTTTGGTTTCCTGCATTGCTAGTCAGTCCTCTGTGTTCACCCCATCAACCCGTGGGTGTTGTGTGTGTTGTATTCCTGCTGTGTTGTATTCCTGCTGTGTTGTATTCCTGCTGTGTTGTATTCCTGCTGTGTTGTCTGTGTTGTATTCCTGCTGTGTTGTCTGTGTCGTAGTCCTGCTGTGTTGTCTGTGGTGTAGTCCTGCTGTGTTGTCTGTGTTGTATTCATGCTGTGTTGTATGTTTTGTAGTCCTGATGTGGGTGTTGTCTGTGGTGTAGTCCTGCTGTGTTGTCTGTGTTGTATTCCTGCTGTGTTGTCTGTGGTGTAGTCCTGCTGTGGGTGTTGTCTGTGGTGTAGTCCTGCTGTGGGTGTTGTCTGTGGTGTAGTCCTGCTGTGGGTGTTGTCTGTGGTGTAGTCCTGCTGTGGGTGTTGTCTGTGGTGTAGTCCTGCTGTGGGTGTTGTCTGTGGTGTAGTCCTGCTGTGGGTGTTGTCTGTGGTGTAGTCCTGCTGTGGGTGTTGTCTGTGGTGTAGTCCTGCTGTGGGTGTTGTCTGTGGTGTAGTCCTGCTGTGGGTGTTGTCTGTGTTGTATTCCTGCTGTGTTGTGTGTGTTGTAGTCCTGCTGTGGGTGTTGTCTGTGGTGTAGTCCTGCTGTGGGTGTTGTCTGTGGTGTAGTCCTGCTGTGGGTGTTGTCTGTGGTGTAGTCCTGCTGTCCCAGAACGTTTTGATCGGTTTGGCGTTGGCTTCTGGAACTGGATGGCGTATTTATATTTAGTCCCTTCAATAATAATGTTCCGTACTAAGTTGAATATAATATCCTAGAGGCAACCGGGTTATTAAGAGGTTAATCTGACTTCAGTTCCACTTATTTTCTCTATATTTATCACTGACATTCTTCCCTCACTTTCAATCTTCCTTCGCCTTTACTCTTCCTCTGTCCTTCCCTTCAGTCTTAATATCCCTCTGTCCTTCTTTTACTCTTACCATTCCTCTGTCCGTCCGTCACTACTCTCAGCCCTTCATCCTTCCTTCACTCCCGTCATCCCTCTAGCCTCCTTCACTCCCATCATCCCTTTATCCTCCTTCACTCCCACCATCCCTCTGTCCCTAATTTACTCTGATCATCCATCTAGTCTTCCTCATTCCCTTCATCCCCTTGTTGCTTCTTTCCTTCACTCCCATTATCCTATTGTTCTTCCATCCTTCCATCAATCCCACCTTCCCTCTGACCATCCATCTCTCCCAACCTTCCTTCACTCTCTCACGCTTCCTTTCCTCCCTCTCGTCTCGGTCACACTCCCTTGATTGCCATGCTTCTCATCCCTCATTTTTCCCTCGCCTTTTTCTCTCTCTTTCCTGATTCTTTCTCTCTTCCTCTTTCATTTTTCAGACGACCTTCATCCCAGCACCTCTCATCCACCTCCATCCTCTCTACCTCTCCTCTCACCTCTCATCTTCTCCCCCCCTCACTCCCCCACCTCTCACCCTCTGCCCCCCACCTTTCACCCTCTCCCATCGCCTCTCCCCCTCTCGCCCCCCACCTCTCACCATCTCCAATCACCTTTACCTCTCTCCCCCCACATCTCACCCTCTGCCCCCCACCTTTCACCCTCTTCCATCGCCTCTCACCCTCACCTTTCCCCCCTCCCCCCTCAGGGTGGGAGATTACTTCACATTTCCAGTTTTCAAAATGGATAAATTACGGTATATACGCGACAGTCAGGTGAGATACACTGGCACACAATAATATCGCTTCACTCTTTCGAAAAGCATTATGAAGCTCTTGCAACATATTCTGAAATGATTGTTGAGCTCAGAAAATCACATCACGGGTTTTAAGTTATTGCTCAACGTCAGGATCTGTGTTCACAGCAGTACATGTTGCGAGAAGAGTTTCCGATTTTGCCGCCGATGTTATCTTAGGTGAAGGCATTCTTTGTAATTTTTTGTAACTCTCTGGATTTATTTATTTATCTGTTTTAGCTGTTTACTTTTGTGTTTGTCGTAGACGGGTTTAGACTGTTGATTGAAGGACATCGCTTTATTAGTCAGTACTAGATACATCAAGTAACCAACTCCTACTCGAGTGATCCCTGACATGTTAGTCCTGTTTCACACCAAACATTAGGTTATCATTACCCTCACCTCCCCAAGTCAGAGGACACTGTTTATATTTGTTATTGCTGACGCTACATTATTTTACTCTGTGTAGAATGGCCTTTGTGAGTGAAGGGGTTAATAACATATTCATTTAACTATTGTAGCCAAAGAACGCTGTTGTTGTTGTTGTTGTGCAGTTCAAGTCCAATTGTTATAGATCTTTAATGAATGGATGACACTGTAATTTGCTGTTTGAAATAATTATTTTTATTTATTTTTTCCTTTCTCAATATATTTTCTTAAAAAGAAAAAAAAAAACACACACACTGCCGGCGATTTAAAACAGGAAAGGCGTCTCTTCCCTTTAGGTTATGTAAGGCACTGGCGTCTCTCTCTGCTGCCCGGCACTTTTTCAAGGTTTACACATCTTGTTGCTGGGTGAGTTTCCTTCTTCAGTTTCTGTTCCACCTGCTGCGTCACATGTTTATTGTCTTAGTTTGTAATTTCTGTGGCCGGGTATGTAGTTGATACGTTATTGTTATCACCAGACGATTTTTGTTTCTTGCTTAGATCCTATTGTAGTGAAGGGGTTAATGAAAGCATTGGATTGACACCTTCCAATTCCATACGTTTCTCTTGAACTGAGCAAAATTTACTGGCAGTTACGTGAGTGGAAAAAAATGCGTCATCTTAGGGAATGTTTTTCCCATTCCTGTTTTTCTTATACTGCTACTTTTTATAGTCCTTTGCCTTTGTCCATTTCTCTTCGCCTCATTTTCTTTCTCATTCTGGTTCATTTCTCATCTTGGCCCTTCATGTTCTGCTAACTACATTTCTTTTCCCCATTCTTCCTTATTTCTCATTCTCCTTTTCCCATTCTCCTTCACCTCTTCCCTCTCTCCTATGCATATTGTTCACTTCCTTCTCCGCACTTCCCTGGCTCACCATCTTTCATCTTTTCTCCTTCCTTGTTTGTTTTCCTCCTCTTGTACTCCTCTGCCCATCCTCCTCCTCCTGTTCTCTTTAGTCCTGTTCTTACTTCCACTTCCTCCTCCTCCTCCTCCTATTGCTTCTGCTCCACGTCCTCTGGGTAGGATTAGACAGGCCTTAGCAACTTGCGGTCTCTTCACTAATTAGTTCTTTTCACAGTAACTTCCCTGTCCTCTCCCTCCACCTCACTAACTCTTCTTTCTCCCATATTTATCGTCGTTCTTCCTCTTTCCTGTTCCTTGTTCTGTTCTGTTTCGTTTTCCATGTTTTTTGTTGTTCAGTCTAACCGTGTCTTGCTGTTTCATTTTCTACTTTTTCTTTCCCTCTACGCCTTTTATTTTGGTCCGGATTCTACGTCCGTCTTTATTTCTTTTTTTTTCCCCTTTGTTTTCCCCTGGTAATTCCCTCGTTCTGCTCTGCTAATCCACTTCTTAATGCTCTTGTTCCCTCTGTGTTGTGTCCTTCCTCCTACGCCTCTTATCTGCTCCTCCTTCGCAATAACCTCCCCTGTCATTTTACTTCACCTCCCCAGTTCTTGTTTTTCCTTTGTATGTTATCCTTAATTCTCCGCCTCTCTTCCTTTCCTTCCTATCCAGTTATTGTCGCATTTTTATTCTTTGTGTGTGTGTGTGTGTGTGTGTGTGTGTGTGTGCTTTCTATGGCTTTTTCATTCCTTCTCCAAACCAGCCACTCCCTTTTTTTATATCCTCTATGTATTTTATATTCTTTCACTACCTTTCATTCTTTCCGCTACTTCTACATTTCAGTCTTTCTTCTGTTATTATTCATTAGCTTTTTTTTCTTTTTTTTATCATCATTCATACTATCATACGCGCATCTTTCATTCTTTTTTTCTCAAATTATTCTTCCTTTTCCTTCGTTGGTTGTCCTTCCTTCGCCTCTCTTTCGTTGTAGGCTTCGCTACCCCTTCCTTCAGTTATTCTCCCTTTACCTTTACTTATTATCCTTCCATCTGTGCCTCTCTTGCTATTATTTTACTATTATTTGTTCTTCTTAGCATCACCATTTCTTTTACTGAACCTTTTATTTTTTTTATTGTCCATCCTACCAGACTTCTTTCGTTCTGTCTTCACCGTAACGTCTCCTTCTCTTCTGTTTATTTTCCTCTTGCCTTTATTAACTGTCCTGCCTCTTACGCTTGTTTTCCGCTCCTTATTCGTTTTGAACCTCATCACTTCTCTAATTCTTCCTTTCCCTGTATATAATGTTACTTTCTTCTACGCCTCTCTTCTGTTCCTTCTTCTCAGTACCCTTCCCCTCTCTCTCATTCTCCCATATCCCGTGTTTATTTTCTTTCTCTCAGGCCCGTCCTCCTTTCCTTCCGTGTAATAGCCTCCCCTGCTTCATCTTCCGCTTCTCTGATTTTTTTTGTCGTTCATCTTTTTGTTCATTTCTTCTGCTTTTTTTTTCTTTTTCAGTTTGTTCTTTCTCCATTTTTACTCCATTTTTCATCCCCTCCGCCTCGATCTGTTATTTGCTTTTTCAATTCTCTCTCTCTCTGTCACACACACACACACACACACACACACACACACACACACACACACATCATCCTGTTTTCCCTCCTCATCCATCTCTTACTCTCTCTTTTCAATCTAAAAATACTTTTCTCCTCTTCCTTCTGTCCTGCTACAACCCTTTCTGTCATTTTAATCCATAATCTTTGTTTTTTCTTTCCTTTGCGGTCATCATTGTGTTGTTGTTTCTTCATCCAGTCTTATACCTTCTTTTCTCTTTCCCACCCCCCATCTACTTATTTTTTAACTCTTTTTCGTAGGACTCGATCTCACCTGAATAGAATATAATACCAAAGTTGTTCTGAAAACGAGTGTATTAATGTTGACGGGATTAACTCCTCCATTCTCCTATGATACTCCCTGGTGTGAATATTATCATCTGGTGCGAGGGGGTATAGGAAACTGGAGTTGTATAAATAATGAGAGGATTACATTTACATCCATTTTTTATCATCACTAGTCCACTTTGCGTTCGGTTATTTCTCTCATCCTCTCCTTTTATCCGTCTTCATCCACTCATACCTCCTTGTCTTCCTGCTCCTCCTCCTCCTCCTCCTTCTTGCTACCTTTTCCTCCTCCATCCACATCTTCCTCCTTCACTTTCTTCTCCCTTTCTGTCTCCACCTTCTTTTTTCTTTTCCTTTTTCTTACCCACTCCTTCCTCCCTGTTTTCCTCATCCTTTCCGTCGTTTTTTATCTTTCCTGTGTCTTCCTCTTCATCCATTCCTGCCACCCTCTCTTCCTGTTCCTCCTCCAGCTTCCCTCTTCCTTTTTCCCTCCATTTCTCCCTTATTTATCTTTCTCTATACCTTCATGTCTCCCCCTCCCTCCTTTCCTTCCTCCTTTTTCCCCATCTATTTCTTCCTTATCTTTTCTTACCGTCGTCTCTTCCAACTCTTCCTATTCCTTCCATCCTTCCTCCATTTTTCCCTCCCCCAACACCACTCTCGCCGTCCTGTCACAGGCTTTATGACGTTATGATGCTATATTAAGTGTTTTCTGCCTCGGTGTTCCGCCACCTCTCCTGCCACGCCCGCCATCCACTTAATCCACGCTTTTGTCTCACACGGATTTCATGTTAATGGGTTTCTGTGTCAAGTGTATCTGTAGCGCACAAAATTAATATTTCCCGATTAATGCTCAAGTTTCAAGTAGTATAAACTTTATTAAGATTAAATTAGTTCGCTTTCCAAATAATTAAATTACTTTCTTTATTGAATACAGTTCCAGTAAAATTCGTCAGTATATTGCACTGTAAATAAGTTCGTTGTGATCAAATTTTCACTCGCCCTTAAAAATATAGACACGTATCTCTCATACTAGGAAATTTATTTATGCATTTGTGAAGGGAAAATTGCCTGTCTAGATAAGCAATATAATTCCTTTAGTGTAAATTGGTTATACTGTCGGCGTTAATACTGTGGGTTTGGTATTATTGTAGACTGATTATATTACCGGTGTTATTACCTTTGGTCTGATATTCTTATGGACTGTTTGTGTTACCGGTGTTAATGCCCAGGATTTGGTATTATTATAGACTGATATTATTACTCAGGATCTGTGATTATTTTAGACTGGTAAAATTACCGGTATTAAAACATGGGATTATTATGAACTTATCGGTGTTAATAATAACGATTATTTTCTGCTTGCATTAAAAGATTGTAAAAATATCATGTCATTATCAAAGAATCGCCTAATAAGAAAGCAAAAACATTATTGAAGATGAAACTGGCAGATATATTCCACACCTTTCCCCACCTTAAACGCCATAAAATATTTCATGGCTCAAAATTTATACAAAAACCTGATGTGGGAGGGAGAGGGCAGCGAGGTGTTGCGAAATAGTATATGAACATTTTCACATGTAAAAATCCAGAATGTAATTAATTTTACTTCAGTGAAAAATATGGGAAACTTAAATCTCTTCTTCCTTTTCAAAAACCGTTCTATATCCAAAGACATTTTCCTGAACATAAACTCGATCAACAATGTATCCAGCAGATGTGGGAAGGATTTCGATTTGCTGTAGTGTTTACGGTTTAATACAGGTAGTCTTAACCAGGCAGATTTTTGCTGTAGTTAATTCACGATAACTTGGCCCAAATTTTCATCCTTTTTGCGGCTTATTTCACGTCGCTCAGTTGCAGAAAAAGGCAGTACTGTGGCTTGACATCCTCTCCTTGGCGCTTCTTCGTGACTAGCATCATATTCCAGTGTTAATTTATCGTTACAACTGAGCATTTATGATGGAGAGATGGCAATAGTAGGTGAAGTTCAAGGAGGGTGTAGGGTGTAGCGACCATGGCAGGATAATAACATACAGGTGGACTGGAGAGGTTAAGGTGTACTGTGCATAACATATCGCTGAGGATGAGGTGGTAACAGGACCCCTACACTGACGAGAATATGGCACACACACACACACACACACACACACACACACACACACACACACACACACACACACACACACACACACACACACACACACACACACACACACACACACACACACACACACACACACACACACACACACACACACACACACACACACACACACACACACACACACACACACACACACACACGAGAGGGTTGTAGTACCAGTCGAACAAGTCAGTGTTCCCTAGGCGGATGGAAGCCTGATGATAGGGACAGCTGGGGCTCCGTTCCAACAGCACTCAGGATGCAACTCCTGCTGGTCTTCCGCTGCTGACTTGTTTCTCCGACTCATTAGTATGGAGAGAAGGTCAGCATACTTCTCTGAGCACATTCCTGTAAATACTGTATAAACATAGAAGTACATTCATATTACACGATACTTTGTCCTTTGGAAATAAATGGCGTGTAGTTGCTCGGTGTTGGTGTGTCCAGGGAAGCAGACCCAACATTTTCCCATCCGTGGCCCCTGTTCTGGTGACGACCAATCCACATGTCCTGCATCATTGCCTGACTCACTTCTCATCAGTTCCTGCAACATTCCTGTCCCTTCCTCTAATTTCTTTTTTGTTTAACGCCACCTCTCTTTCTCTCCCTGCGTCACCTTTAATCACCGAGAGTCACGTGACTGTGTCCAGTGACAGCAGCCTTTGTTTTGTATCCTCTTACTTCTTCTATACTCATTTAAAACCAAAAGTTGGTTGTACGGGTTATTAATTATCCCATTAACTCCTGTTAATCCGGATATGTACCAGTATTTTCATCTTATTCTTGCCATCGTCTAATGAATATGTTCAGCTTCAGTAAGATGTCCTCACTTAGTAGCGGTTAAACACATTGTGTCCAGGCGTCTCGGAGTGGATGGATCTTTATTTCCTTTCATTTCAATTTCTTTGGAAAGGAAAAGTTTTTCAGGCTTTAGTTTCAAGCTTTCTTTTATCTATACACAAACTCACATACACAATACGAAACAGGTACCGCGTTCAGTAGCCTCATGCATATTTCTCCTCAGGAAATTATATTTTCTTGAATTAATAGCCAACTCAGGTGTACGGAATCCAGGAGAAAATGGAAGGGAGGGAGTCGGCAAAAAGGTGAGAATGGGTAATTGAGAAGAAGGGTCGGTAAGAGGAAGATTAAACGGAATAGAGAGACAGGGAAGAGGCAGGGAGGATGAGAGACGAGGCTGGGATGAAGGAGAGGGGAATGTAGGGTGAGAGGGGAGGAGAAAGTATGAGAGTGTGATGGAAAGAGAGGTGGAAGGGAGGGTGAGAGGGAGACACAGGAGGGAGAAAAGGTGAAAATGAAAACAGGAGAAAAAGCGAGAAAACGAAGGAATGATGGAAGCGTTGGAGGGGGTGAGAGTGAGTGGATGATGGGAAGGACGGAAGGGTTAAGGGAGGGAATATAGAGTGGGAGGAGAGGAGGGTCTAGGAAGAAGAGAAAATGATTTGAGAGAGAAAAAAGTAAGAGACATGGGGGCGAGAGTGCGAGGGAGGGCTAAAGAAAATAAGGGGCATAATAAAGGAAAGAGGTGAGGGAAAATTGTTAGCGGAGGGAGAGGGAGAGGGGGGGAGATAATAGAAGAAACTAAGATGTAAGAAGACCCCCAAAATCACCTTCTAATTAAACACGTGTAAACCCCAAATATATACCCAGCAAGTCACCTCCCTGCCTCACTCGCCAGGCCTCTCTCTCTCTCTCTCTGCCAAAACCAGCAGTAAATCACAAATAAATACCTACCAAGCCGTCTCCCTGCCTAACCCGCCAAGCCCCCTCTCGCTAAGCAGAAGCCAGCAGTAAATCACAAATATATACTCAGCAAGCCACCTCTCTGGGTCAATCGCCAAGCCCCCTCTCCGTAAGCCCAAGCCAGCAGTAAACGATGCCTTTATACTGCACGACCACGACCCTTGCGTTGTGAAGGGGAGAGGGTGAGAGGAAAGAGAAGAATGTTATGATGGTGGATGTATGGGGTGAGGGGAGGCGTTTGTTTAACACTACTTCAGAGAGAGAGAGAGAGAGAGAGAGAGAGAGAGAGAGACACACACACACACACACACACACACACACACACACACACACACACACACACACACACACACACACACACACACACACACACACACACACACACACACACAGTTAATGAGGTCTTATGTTTTTGTGTAGTGTTTGTTGCTGGTGTCCACCAACACGAATTTTTTTGTCATTCCTGATATTGTCAATAAATTCTAACCAGAGTATAGTTATCAAGTTCACATATGTTTATTGAGATATTTTGTGTATACTATATTTGTGCACCATGTCTGCCTTATGTATGAGGGAAAACGTCATTGAACATATTTCTCTTCTTATTTCCTATCAAAATTGTGGAAGTAATTCATTGACTATATTGACCTAGCTCCAGCTTTGATGTCAGTGTTTGTTTGATCGACATATATGCCTAGTGCCCAAGAAGGTCCATTTGATTTCAGCGTTCTGGATTTCCAGTGTTATAAAATATATCTTGAACAGCAATATTTCCAAACCCCTTTCTTATTATAACCATCTTTCTGATAGTTTGTATGGATGCCGTTAGACGCACTGCAGTGGCTGTCATTCAGTTTTTTTTATTCTTGGTCGTCCATCCTGCCTTGTCATACTGTGCTTCGCTACGGACAGTCACTTGTCTTCTACCGATGTCAACACTAGTTTCCTTTAGAGTTTTTGCCCGCTGGTTTCATGTTATCAATGCTTTCCTGAGCTGCGTATGTAATTCTTTCTACTTCCACGCTGGTGAGTCTACCAATCTCTCTTCCACTCGCATCTCGCAGCGCTCGTCTTTATAGCCACCAGAACACACCCGGGGGGCAGCAGTACCACACCTAACTTGTTATTTATAATTCTTTGTGTGTGTGTGTGTGTGTGTGTGTGTGTGAGAGAGAGAGAGAGAGAGAGAGAGAGAGAGAGAGAGAGAGAGAGAGAGCACCTTCAGACAGGATGCGTGGAGTCAAACGCCCGTAGTATTGAAACTGAGGGCAAGGGTTACCCTTCCCGCACCCCACTGGAAGTGGAAGCTCACACCTTCAACTTAAGTGGTAATCTTGAAAGCGTGAGTGCGCATTCCTTCGTGTGGGTAGGCGTGGCAAGCAGTTGATAGCCCTGATTATTTTAAAAATTTAACATTAATAAAAAAAAGACATGTATGACAGTTTCTAAAATTCAGATACAGTATAATCTCGTATTGTTAGTAGTTCTTACCTCATTTATCATTAAAGACTATACCCTGTTTGATTGACCTGTGCAGCTGAGATGTATGGGGCGAGTAGGGTGTGTTTGTTTCGCGGCTGCTGATTGGCCGCCGATGATGTAAATCCACAGCTCTTCTTATTATAGCACATAGATATTTAAATTCCTTGCAATATAAACTGCCTCTTTAAATGTGGAATAATTCCCGAAGCTAAAAGGGTTAAAATTAGCTTGAAAAGTTTACCGTTATAAAACAAATTAAAGTTGATTATAAAGTTTTATAAAACGTCTTGTGAGGTAAATTATCCACCCATGGTGTACACCCACGTCCGCATATTGCACTACATCCACCCACGATGTACGCCCACGTCCGCATGTTGCAGTACATCCACCCACGATGTACACCCACGTCCTCATATTGCACTACATCCACCCACGATGTACACCCACGCCCGCATGTTGCAGTACATCCACCCATGATGTACACCCACGTCCGCATGTTGCAATACATCCACCCACGATGTACACCCACGTCCGCATGTTGCACTACATCCACCCACGGTTTACACCCACGTCCGCATGTTGCCTGCATTTACTTTTCACCTTTGTTTTCGTCTCGTTGTACATTAACCATCTCCGGAGAAGCGGTGAAGTCTTTTAAAACGATAAAAATATTAAGTGCTTTTTTTTTTTTCTTTCTTTACGCGATGTTTTTATCATTAAATTAAACTTCTCATCACACACACCACACGGTCCTACAAATTCTACATAGTTTTCTTTGCATAAGGCTGCTATATTGTGATGAAGGGGCATGCGAAGGGGTGCTATGAGACTCCCCGTGGATTCCAGTACTTTGCTGTGGTAATCCTTTCCCGTTCGCCGGGGAACGCTCTCCCTTTCGTGCGTTAAGATTACCAAATGATGCGAATAGTGCAAGGTGAACACCTGCCCACAGTTTAAGACTACGGCCCAAAGGTTTTTCGTCACATCTCCGTTCTTCTCAACAGATCCTTTCAGGTTGTGTCTCTTTGCAGTAATGTTGCATTATTCTTTATTATCATTTTCCATATAATAGCAGAAGCAAAAAATGGTTTCACGATTCCTCAGTAAGTGGCCTGGTATACAGACATACTGGCCAATCAGTGACCGAGAAATCCACATCCCTCTCGTCATCAGGACAAAATAACAAAACAGCTGAAACGCTGCAATCCTCTCGTCTGGCGGCGGAAAGTGCTGTGGACATCAGACCAGTTTTTTGCGTCTCAAATCCTTATCGAAAACATTTATTTCTCATATACCGATAAGACCACCATTGACGAAGGTCGATGAAAGTTGGACGAGAGAAAATGGAGAGGAGGAGGAGGGAGAAAGATGAAGGACAGCGAAAGAGGAGGAGAAAGAGAGGGTAACAGAAGACGAAGGGAAGATGGTATGAGACGGGATAGAAAAGTGACGAGGAAAGACAAGGAGGATATGTGTAAGGGAGAGACTGGCACTGCGATTATTATGGAGAGAGAGAGAGAGAGAATTGAAGCAAGAATGGATCCCAGAAATGAATGTAAAAGACTGTCTGTCGTAAGGAAAATGTGCTCATAAAGGTAATTGTGTGTGTGTGTGTGTGTGTGTGTGTAATGAGGTGTTCAGCGAGAGTAAAGGAAGAATTAGAGCATCGGATAATGCGTGTATTAAACCCATTCCTTTGGCAGTAAAGAAAATAGCTGGTGTTATTCGACTCATCGTCTATTTTCTTTACCAAAATATTTGCATCGTACACTGAGACTATAAAGGGTATGCAGGAAGGTGTCTTTGGTGCCGACTGTTACGTGTGGTTGTGACTTGTGTTTTGGACTGAGTCTTTAAAGTGGAAATGGGTCAGTTAAAGAGAATGTGTGGATTATGTAGATTGGATAAGATGAAAAGTGATATAGCGAAAACAAATATTCGGGAGAGACAAGTGATAAAGGAGTAGGGCAGTGAGCGTAGAAGTATAAAAGTTGTTGCAAGACAGTAGTGTGATCCTCACTCTAACACATGGAAGTGAAGCTTGCACTTTGTTGGGAGGACACAAGTTAAGAGGGAGAGGAGTGGAAAAGAGTTGTTTGATACGAGCGTGTGAGGTTGTGAGGAGAGAGAGATGGACAAATGAGAAAGAAAAGGAGCGTCGTAGTATTGAGTGGAAGGTGAGAAGTAGAAATGAGTGTTTGAGAAGGGCTTGTGAGGTTATGAGGAGAGAGAGGTGGACAAATGAGAACGTAAAGGATCGTTGTAGTATTGAGTGGATGTGCTGAAAATCATTACTAGAAGTGTCTTAGATATGGGTTTGTCATGTGAAGAGAATGGAGTATGAGATATTTACCAGAAAGAGTGCGTTTGAGATGGAGGGAGGAAGGAGAAAGGGGAGTCCAAGGATGAGATGAAGGGATTGGGTGGAGGGAGTTATGAGTGAGGGGGATGTGAGTTGGAGAGAGGGCAGCCTGATGGCGGACGACATGGTGACATGGACGTAATTTGTTTGTAATCACCTTAGCGTCTGTAGATAGTTTAAGATGCGGAGTAAGGAATTCACTTGATCGAACAGTAGAAGAGAGTGTACTTTGATGGTGTGGTCACTCAGAGAGGCTGGGTATGAAGACGATGGTAAAAAGGGTACCTGTGAGTGACTGTGAATGTGGGTGGAGGCGTGGTAGGCCAAGAATATAGATGCATATGGTGATTGAATGTGTAAGGAAATGAAGTATGGAATTTGCGAAGGTTAAGGAATGACGAATGACCCATTTGAATGGATGAATAACGTTTGCCAAAGTACTTGACAAAGAATGCCTTCCTTCGTTTATTTTTTTAGGTTATGGAATGATTGTACCATAGATGGATGTGCCGCGTACCAAAAATGAAAAATGTAAGATAATGATAAGTGCAGATAGTTTTTAGTTGTGAAGTAAACCAAAATTTTTAAGGCTTTGACGATAAATGTATAACAGTGTAGGCCAGTTCACGATTCTCTCTCTAAAAATTCTGTTATGGGATTCTTTAGTTTGGGTCTTATATTGACATCGCTTATGAAAGAAGTGGGATTGGGATGATGATGATGATGATGATGATGATGATGATGATGAAAGCTGAAATGTTAAAGACTGAGACATGGAAGATCATTAACAAGACATTTTGAAAGCACATTGATAGATTGACATAGTTATTTTATTGACCACAGTTACATTTGTCTTTACATTAAGAAAAAAAAATATCAACATATATAGTAAATAAAATGTGAATAATTAAAACGAAAATGTATTTTGCAGTCCACAAAATAACATGAACAAGAAACAAAGAAAATGAAAATGGTTGGTCATCACACACACACACACACACACACACACACACACACACACACACACACACACACACACACACACACACACACACACACACACACACACACACACACACACACACACACACACACACACACACACACACACACACACACAGGATTAACGGTATGACACATAATTACTAGCTTTGCATATTGTTCAGGCTGTTACCAGGCTACTTTATTTAGTACAAGAAAAACTACCACAGGGGACGTTTTTTTTTTTTTTCTTTAATTCTTGGTACCTTCTAGCAGTTTAACTGAGCTCTAGAGCGACCTTTAGGTTTTAATGAGTTTAATGGAAATCGTCTCTTATCTTTTCCATGCAAAAGGATTCCCGTTCGTTAAATTTAATCCTGTCTAGGATGAACCATTTAACAAGGATTTTCAGCAGAACCACAGTACCACACCACACCTAATGTGAACTGGGTCCTGAGTAAGTACCACATGACACCACACCATATCACACCTGACGTGAACTGAGTCCTGGCCAACCACCACACCACATCTTTCGTGAACTGGGTCCAGTACCACACCATACCTGACCTAAGCTGTTTCCTGGTCAACCACCACACCATACGTGATGTGAACTGAGTCTTGAGTAAGGTACATACCACACCACATTACACTGTGCCTGATGATGAGCTGCGTCCTGAACAAACTCCTCACCGCATCGCACCATACCACACCACACCGCACCACTCGATGTGAGCTGGGCTCTGAGCATCCACCACACCACACATTATGTGAGGCGGGTCCTGGGCAACCAGTACATACTGTAGATCTCTACAGTACCGCACCACAGCACACCTGATGAACAGGGCCGGAGGCAACTACCACACCATACCACATCATACCACATTACCACTCCATGCACCACACATTACCACACCACTTTAACACACCACACCTGACGTCAGCAGCGTCTTGCGCAACCACAGCACCACACATTATGGGAACCCGATCTAGTGGAACCACCACATAACCATCTTAAAGTGGCCTGGTCATCGGCAATGCTGTTAGTGGTGCGCACATTCCACCAGAGCTCAGTGGGGGAATGTGTTTTTGATGTTTCACTTTTATCCTACGCCACTCTTTCTCTGAGTAAAATCTGAATCGTTTGATATTATCTGGAATAGAATAATAGAGTTATCACGACCACAAAAGATTAATAGTAATAACATTCTTCAGTTTGTGACACACTCAGCTGAATAAAATTGCCTGGTATTACATGAAAAAAAAACTATTAGAAAAGACTTGACGATAAGGGGTTAATAATGTGGTACATTAGGTGGAGGGCGTGCAGGTGGTGTGGCGTGGTTTATTGTGCCTTGACGTGCCGTGGCGTGGAGTGGTGTGTGGCGTGCAGTTGGGCGTGCCTTGGCGTGGAGTTGTGTGTGACTTGCAGATGCTGTGGCGTGCCGTGCCGTGGCGTGCAGTTGACGTGCCTTGGCGTGGAGTGGTGTGTGGCGTGCAGGTGTGATATGTGTGGGTGATGTGTGGCAATTATGGTGATGGCTGACAGGGAAGTGAAGGCTGGAGACTGACTTCAACCATGTCATCACCACCTCACTCAGTAACTTATACGGTATTGTTAAAATGAACTTGCGACACGTAGCTAGTAATGAAGTAATATCGTCTTGTGACAGGTAATTTATTTTGCTAATGTGTACTGACGACATCTGTACCTAATAATGAAATGTTTTCCTCCTGTGATAATGGTTTTATATTATTAAAGTAAGCTTTCAACATTTTTGCCAGATAATGAACTAATATTTTTGTCGTGTGCTAATTTCTTTATATTTTTAATAATCAATCTCATGGTTAAAATATGATAATTAGTCTGTTCATAGACTGAAACCCGCCGCTGTTTAGTTACCAAACCACAGATCACAGTGGTAGGTTGTGGCGATCATCATCCACTCACTTGATTAGTGCGGTCAACTTCTTCCATTACCTTTTTCATTCTGTGTCAATGTTTGCCTTCCTCTCGTCCTACGTTTCTCTTTTCTTCCTGTCACTTTTGATTACCCTTTTGTTTCCACTTCAGTTGGCTCGACACTGAGTTACAAGTCTAATGGTTTCCTGTAACCAAGGAAACCATTTACAGCGCTGGGTGGTAACCATATAATCAGATCATGAGATGTAGTGAAACTGCTATGGTGCCCCTGTTAACTGGGTGAAGACACAAACGCGGCATCCACCCAGGAATCAAACCTCCATACTTTTCCCCGCAAAGTTCAAGGGGACATCGGTCACTGCACGGAATATCTCTGCAGGGGCGGTTGCTTGCATGTGGTTGTTCGGTCTGGTCGGCCAGACAGCCTGGGGTTGATTAACAACAACAATAACTGCAGATCCAATCTCTGATCAAATCATTACACTGCACTTAGTCACTTCATATTAAAATTACCTACAGTATCAGTTGCCTCCGCAGAACCAACAGTGTCTGCACAGATTTGTGAAGTGAAAAATAAAGCAGAACTCTGTAATTAAACTCCTGTGGCTTGACATTGTACATTACGAGATCTTCTCAAAAACAGCCGAAAACTTAATTACTTGTTAATGCGAGATAACTGATAATTTCAGCCCATCTGTCAAATTTAAGGTTAATTAAGATATTTAACAGGAAAAATATAACAGATTATCCCCGAACAGTAAGTATGTGGTGGTGGTGGTGGTGGTGGTTGTAGTGGAGGTGGTGGTGGTGGTGTTGGTAGTGGTGTTGGTGGTGGTCGTAGTTGTACTAGTGGGGTGGTGGTGGTGGGTGTCAGAATGGCTCTCCTTATATAACACCACCGTCCAATTACCCAGGTCTTATGGCATTGCATTTATGACACTGCAGAGTTATAAAGCCACGAACCTATTGCTGTTGAGGTTATTTGGTAAGATAATTGAGACGGGAACTGTCTATAAGCCATGATATTACACACAAAACCATGCCTGCACCAACCGTAAAATGGTGGTGTGTGTAAGTGGAATGGTCTTTTGTTTTGTTTTTTAACTCCCATCATTGTCGGTTGGTGACAACGACGAGGACGAAGACGACGACGACGACGACGACGACAGTACTGATAATAATGGCGACGACGACGACAACAGTAATGATAATAATGACGACGACGGTGACGCTAAACTCTCACGGCAACAGTTCGGTAACCTGTAGACTCTTAAATTTTACATATCCAGGGGTGGGCAGGACGCAGAGACAGACACGGTGCTGCAGGGGAAGCCAGAGTGTGAGGGAAAATTTACAGCCATTTTCGTCCACTGCAGTACCTGACTCACCACTTGGGAATGTTCAGTTATATTTCTTCACGTCGGCTTATCTTGGGTTAGTGAGGAAGGTAACGTAACAGAAGAAGGTTCATCTTTCCCCACAACGTCAAGACATGGTATATACAACAAAGGTCTTTACAGATAAATACGTTTACAGTTAATAGTACGGTAATCTGTAGTGATTAAGAAAATCCCGCTTTGGTGTTGTATTTACTTTCACTTGCGAGTTTTCACTGCGATAGTTGAACCTCTCGCATAACCACGACTGTCATTATGGCGGACGAGTAAATTACATTAAGTACACAGTTACTTAACACCATCATTGACCATACCGAAAACTTAATGAGAAAGCGCCCACAGTTTTTCAAGGAACTGAAAGTATTTATATGTTATGACAGAGCTGCTCCACAGAATTAGACGACGTTATATGCTTATTACATCATCCCTCTAGACATCCTGAGAAAATGTTTCACAAGGATAAAATAAAGCGTCCGGTATAATGTTAAGCAAAAGCACACAGTAGTTTTGAGAGCAAGATAACCCAAAGACTAATATAACTCAAAATACTGTAAATAGGTAGAAATCGTATTTTTTTTTTTTTTTTTTTTTTTTTTTTTTTTTATATTAGTATACAGACTTGAAAACTTTGGGTTATTGATATAGAGAATATCTGTGTATCTATAGCCAGACGCCATAATCCCATAAGGGGTGCCCATTTGTCTTTGAGTTAGTTGTTTTACGGGGAGAGGAACTAACCTCCACCAAGCTTCGGTGGTGCAGTTGGCAGCGCATGAGTATAATCTCAGGGTCGTGAGTTCGACTTTCACTGGAGGCATTACCTTTACTAGCCACCACGGGCATCCCAGGTAGATAAATGGGTCGGGTTATTAAGGCCCGGGATGGGAACCAACGATAGAGGATATAAAGGTTATAATAATTGACTCGTTAGTCAGTAACCGATGCATGTTCGGCGAGTGTTATTGATCAACATCTGGTGTCATTTTATATTAGATGCCATCAGGCTGAAGTTGTAATGAAGGTAAACCCGAACCCGGCTGAATGCAGTGCCTTGGGACAGGTCGGTGACGGGATCCCGACTGAGGGCAGTGCCACGGGGCTGTTTTGTGACAGGGTCCCAGCTGAGGGCAGTGCCTTGAGGCAGGCTGGTGACGGGGGCCACGGCTGAGGGCAGTGCCTTGAGGCAGGCTGGTGACGGTGGCCACGGCTGAGGGCAGTGCCTTGAGGCAGGCTGGTGACGGGGGCCACGGCTGAGGCAGTGACACAATTACCGCCGAGCTGCCACAAAAGGCCAAATGAGCGGTGGTCGTGCTGAGGGCCAGGTCAGTTAAAAGGCAGCCATTCGCGTCTGGAACAAAAGACCCGGTTAACGAAGCTGCCTCGCCCGCCATTACGCCAGTGGCCACACCAGCCTTCTTACTACATATTTTTACTCTGCACTTTATATTTTGGTTTTTAACGCTCGTTTACGTTCATAACAGAAAGATAAGAAAACACTGCAAAGGGAAATGACTCCAACAGTAATTTCTCTCCTTCTCAATTGTCTTCTAATAATACTCTGACAATATTGATGCAAGTGACTGTCACACCTGTACTAATGAGGTGTTTTAAGAAGGTCACGAGCATAAACTAAGACATACCTTTTTTCCTATTTATATGTCTATAGCAAGAGCTTACGTTTCTAGATTAGAGATGTGGTGCAGTGGTGCGTGTATCTGTGTTCTCTCTCTCTCTCTCTCTCTTGAGATATGGTGCATTGGTGTGTGTATCTGTGTTCTCTCTCTCTCTCTCTCTCTCTCTCTCTCTCTCTCTCCTCTCTCTCTCTCTCTCTCTCACTCTCGAGATATGGTGCATTGGTGTGTGTATCTGTGTTCTCTCTCTCTCTCTCTCTCTCTCTCTCTCTCACACACACACACACACACACACACACACACACACACACATGATATTCGTCGTACATCCAGATCGTTGGGCGGGACTGCGCCGTTTCCGCAATTACGCTGATGTAAACTGCACTTCCTTTCCCACTCCTGCTTCACCCTCACAAAACCCTCCCGCTGGGCCTGTAATTTTTAACCCAACTGCCTGGCTTAGTCTGGAATTTGCCGATGTTTTACAGATACCATAAGTATGAATGGATTTACGCCTTTCACACGAGGTCGTCATTTTTATCTCTGTCGTTATTTCTCTGATCGTTTTTAATACGTTCCAGAGACACTGTTTATACTGTAGGGGTTGGCTATAGTGTTTATTAACCCGTTCAGTACCAAAGGCGTTTTCAACGGGATGTTAGTACAAGAGGTTGATTTTCAGGCGTTATCTCCTTCAACGTACTGGTTCAATGTATGTTCGTCTGTTTTCTTTTGCCATCGGCCAACAGTGCGTGTGAGGTTGTTCAGCAAAAGTTAGCCTGGTTCTGGCACTACACATACTGCTATACATGGTGGAATTGGGGGAAGGGGTAGACCTAGAACCTTGCAAATCAGCACGCTTGACCTTTGCCATCTGTCAGTCATCTGTGCAGCGTAATACAACCAAGGATGGCCTAGCGATACAATATCCACAAACTGCCATGTGTTGGGGTATGGGGCAGGGAGGGACAGGAGGGAACGAGGACCAAAAAATTGAAAATCGATAGTTTTTTCCTTTACCTTAGGCCTTATATTTGTTTGAAATTACACAACGAAATTTGGTATGGTTATTAACACTTGGTAAACACAAACACAACGAAGGGGGAGTGGGGGGGGGGACATGGGGTGAAAGTACCGGGAAACATGAAAACTGATTGCCTTTTTATTATGTCCACGTGAAGTTGCAAGCCAGTGTGGTACAGTTACAGAGATACCGTAACCACAGACTGTGTAGAAGCGTGGGGGGAACTTGCTGTTCAACTCTGATAATCGATTGGCTTTGTGTTTGCCTAAAGATTAATGTATGTGTAACATAGCAAACCAAAAGTGGCCCACGAATTAAGATATGACCTCCACAGGTTTTGATGTCTGAGAAGGTGAAGGGAACCTAGGATCTTGAGAATCGATATGTTTTGCCTTTACCATAGGCGAATAGTGTGTGCAGAGTATCACAAACGAAGGTGTCCCGGTTACTGAGGTATCATGTCCACAGCAGCAGTACATCCAGTACCATGTCATCAAAGCCATAACATCCCTCTGTACTCAGGGGGTTACAGTACAAGTGAAGTGGTGGGTAGATAACCCAAAGCTTGGATAGGAAGAGAGGGCGAAGGCAGAAAGGGAAGTTGGGACAGGGAGGAATGATAGACGTAGGTAAAAATGGGGAGAGGGAGGAAGGATGGACATGTGGACTGTGTCGCTCGTCAATAAGGAAGGGTAGGAGAACAGAAAGGAAGGATGTAGGACGCAGACTGGAGGGTCGGAGGAAGAGACAAGGAAATAACCGCGAGTACAATAGTGGCGGAATGTACAAATGGAGGAAGTGAATAGTTTAGGGCCTTAATAACCAGGAGCTGGGGCGGAAGGAGAGGCAGTGTAGAGGTGAATATAGACGGCGGGAACGTGCTTACACCCTCAACTACTAAACTTGGCAGTATAAGAATCCGAACAACTGGGTAGCATGGAATTCAGGGTGAATAGTATGTACTTTGTTGTCTGGGCAGAGTTGGTCTGTCTGGTTATGTGATGCATTTCTAAATAATTTTTTAACTCTGAACAGTACTCATATTTCATGTATTAACTCAGTACTTTTTTTTACATACTCAAATGGCTATTTTTACACATCTCGTTCTCTGTAGCATATTGTAGAATCTCGTGTAATTATTTATTCATTTATTTATTTGCCGATTGTAATTCAACGCTTTGCCTTTCACTACGTGGACGTCGTATGTTTAGCTTACTTTCGCCGCCCCGGACGACATTATTCAACTCAGGAGGAATCTCTAGTTGTGAGGGGGTTAGTAAAGCCAATATTGAACCCTCTTGTTCCAAAATTCTCCCATAAACTGAGTAAATCGCCTGGTGGTGCTGAGAATAAAGTCAAAGCTCGTCATTGTAGTGGTGTGGTAAAAATAAAACTGTGAAGGAATAATAGCGCGACCAGCTAAATCTCTGGTTATTGTGGTGCTCGGAATTTCGTTCTGCAGTAATAATATGTACCCAGAAAATGTTCGCCTGTGGTTTTACTCACTATTTTTATATATACCTGATATTATGAACGTTTTCGTATTTTTGTAACAATATTGTGTTGGGGATGTAGAGCAGGTGAGAGCAAATAAACTTAAAGCAAATAATGGGGCCTGTATTTTTTTTTTTTATTTGGTTAGCCTGCGAAGAAAATGGCATTGATAAGTAGCCTATTTTCATTTTCATTTTCCGTGTCTATTGCGTCAAGAGGCTTCATTGGAGTGGTCGCATATTAGTTGCCTGAAGGCACATTTTGTGATGCTGTCCTGATAAAAGGGCCTGTAGTATTTTTATTTTCAACACCAACACCTCTTCTGGCAACACGCCCACACCATATTCTTTATTATATCCCTATGACCTGCTTTGACGCTTCCTTTCTGGTATACTGCATTGATTGGCTACGTGGTGTATGCCAAACAGCCTTCTGTACTTATTTCCTTTTCTTATGTTACCGTATGTGTTAACCACTCCATTTTCAGGCACTCTTCTAGTCAATTTCTTGTTTTCCATTCACTCCTTAAGACGTCTGTACCTGAAAGTGCTTCTCTTTATATTTCTCATCACATCAGCCTCCACATCATACTTATTCCGTAGCCGTCCATTCGTCCATCTCTCTTTTCATGTCACGACAAATGCACTACCAAGGTACCTTGGCCTATTGTCCCTACTCTCGACCTGTGTCGGTCAAGCATCGTTCAGCGTTTACTGGTGTTCGTACAGTGATAGATCAAGGAAACTGTTATACATTAAAACTCTCATTGTAATATCTCGTCACTCTTCTCTGTACTATCCACAGTATTTTTCTTTGCTATACCCTTTCACTCCGTTCATCGTTCATGTTGCCATTCTTTTCTACATTGGGAACTTAATATTGGCAAGAAAACTCATCTTGAAACGAACCACTTATGTGAGACAACATTTCGCCTTGGTGTGTTATAATTAAGTCACTGCCAGACACATGTAAAACACAGACATAAACAACCTCTCCCCCGATGCACAAGGTAACAGGAAAGAGAATGCAGGTGTGAGTGGTGGGTGTCTTACCTTTGCCCTGTCTCGCTGGGCCGGACGAAGGGTAATAACCACTTCACTCCGATTGCAGCTTGTATTATTCCGTTTTGCTACCTGCGGACTCGAACTTGAACCAGATCGTCAGGCGGCAGCAAGAACAGAACAGAAAAGACATCCTCGTGCTCACAGGGTTAATAGGAATTGTCTGCATTCCTTGCATAAGTAACACAGTACCTACTGTATGTGCCTGAATAATCTTGCATTTCCACATTATGTATCCTAACATCACAGTCCTTTTCAGAACCCATCCATACACCATCACTTTGTTGTCTACACTCACAAAGATTCCACTTTACTCATACTTAACCCCTTCATCCCTTGTACCTTATTTTTAGTTTTTGCCATCACTAGACGGTTTAATTCAGCTTAGGAACAGTACTCAGATAGGAGAAGATAATAAAGCCCTACCCAGGTCCTCAAGTTCCAGCTGTCTGTCTTAAGCTTAATAAATCATCTACTGTACTAACACCAGATAAAATACACAGTACGTTATCGGATACGAGGCTTATAGCATTTTCGTCTTTCTGCTCTCTCCTCTTTCTTCTTGCACCTCGTTCTTCTTTCTTCTTTCTTCTCTTTCTTCTTTCACCATTCTTCTTTCATTTTTTCTCCTCTTTTTTCCTCCTCGTTCTTCTTTCTCCTCTTTCTCCTTAGCCTCAAGTTCATCCTTTCTCTCTCTCATGCAGCTTTTCCTGCCTTTCCTCTCTCCTTGTATTTTCAGTGCCAGATTCCTCTTCATTTTGCCACTCCTCTGTTTTCTCTTCCCGGTAACTTTTTCCTCCTTTTCTTCTTCCCCACATTTTCTCCATTCCCCGTCCCCCCCCCCCTTCTCTCTCTCTCTCTCTCTCTCTCTCTCTCTCTCTCTCAGTTCTCAGTGTCTGTTTTCACTGTCTTTTTTCAATTCTTTTTATTTTATTCACCCACGCCTTCCCTCAGTTCCTCCTTCCCCACATCCTTATTGCCCCGTGTTTCCCTTCTCTCTTTTTCCTTCTTCTTTCCCACCTTCCTTCCCCCCAGATATCGTTTCCTCCTTCCTGCAGCCTTCACCACGTCTCTCACCCTAAATCACAATATCATATTCTCTGCCTTTTTCTCACCGCTCTTCCTTGCCCCACCATTTTACCTTCTCGTATATAGTTATCTTCTTTTCATATATAGTTTCTTGTTTTCCCACGCAATTTATTTTTATTTACGTAACACTTTCTCGTTTAAGATTTATTCTCATTCACGAATAATCTGTTTTGCCACACAATTTTCTTTTACTATTTTTTTTCACATATATTCCCCTGGTCTTCCATTTTTTCCCCGTTTCCCAGATAATTTCCTTCTAAGTCACATATATTTCCCTCGAAGCTTTTCTTGTCCTCAGGTAATTTCCTGTTCTCCCACACAATTGTCTCCTTTTCCTACGTATCTTTTATCGACGTCCAACGATGTAGGAAGCACTCACAGATGTGCAGAGCTGAAATCAATGGAAGAATAAAAAAGAAATGGCTGAGGAGAGAGAAAAGGTAATTTGCTTGATAATGGAGAGAGGATGAGATGCTGGAGAAGTGATGATGAGTGTTGATGATGAGATGCTGGAGAAGTGGTGATGAGTGTTGATGATGAGATGCTGGAGAAGTGGTGATGAGTGTTGATGATGAGATGCTGGAGAAGTGGTGATGAGTGTTGATGATGAGATGCTGGAGAAGTGGTGATGAGTGTTGATGATGAGATGCTGGAGAAGTGGTGATGAGTGATGATGATGAGATGCCTGAAAAGTGTTGATGATGAGATGCTGGAGAAGTGGTGATGAGTGTTGATGATGAGATGCTGGAGAAGTGGTGATGATGAGATGCTGGAGAAGTGGTGATGAGTGTTGATGATGAGATACTGGAGAAGTGGTGATGAGTGTTGATGATGAGATGCTGGAGAAGTGGTGATGAGTGTTGATGATGAGATGCTGGAGAAGTGGTGATGAGTGTTGATGATGAGATGCTGGAGAAGTGGTGATGAGTGTTGATGATGAGATGCTGGAGAAGTGGTGGTGATGAGATGCTGGAGAAGTGGTGATGATGAGATGCTGGAGAAGTGGTGATGATGAGATGCTGGAGAAGTGGTGATGATGAGATGCTGGAGAAGTGGTGATGAGTGTTGATGATGAGATGCTGGAGAAGTGGTGATGAGTGTTGAGGATGAGATGCTGGAGAAGTGGTGATGAGTGTTGATGATGAGATGCTGGAGAAGTGGTGATGAGTGTTGATGATGAGATGCTGGAGAAGTGGTGATGAGTGTTGATGATGAGATGCTGGAGAAGTGGTGATGAGTGTTGAGGATGAGATGCTGGAGAAGTGGTGATGAGTGTTGATGATGAGATGCTGGAGAAGTGGTGATGAGTGTTGATGATGAGATGCTGGAGAAGTGGTGATGAGTGTTGATGATGAGATGCTGGAGAAGTGGTGATGAGTGTTGATGATGAGATGCTGGAGAAGTGGTGATGAGTGTTGAGGATGAGATGCTGGAGAAGTGGTGATGAGTGTTGGTGATGAGATGCTGGAGAAGTGGTGATGAGTGTTGATAAACTTGGCTGCCTCCCTGGATGACCTCGAGCAGCAGAGTAGATTTTACCCTGACATTCATTTTATAAACAGATGTTGAAACATTCTCGCAACATCCACACTGAAGGATCTCAAGGAATAAGATGTTTTTTTTAATGTGTCCGACTCTGGGCATAGGCTTCACAGGTCGTTGCCAAGGCCCAGTAGTCCTCCTACATACCATACACCTCCATATGTCACTTCTTCGGCGTTAGCACCCACCGTCCATATTGAATACATGCCAGGGCTGTCTCATACAGGACTGGTGTGTTGGTATTAGCGGGGATATTTTGACATGTCGCTGGGTCTTGTGTTTGATCAGTAAAGTGTGCTTTAATGAAATTCAAATCCTGAAACTGTTCCCTGCCCCAGCCGGGATTCAAACCTGGGTTCATTAGGACTGCAGGCCACCTCTCTACCGATTCGGCCACCGCCTCCCCCTAAAGTAGATAGAACTATGGACAACAATAGCAGGCAGACACGTGTGTGTGTGTGTGTGTGTGTGTGAGAGAGAGAGAGAGAGAGAGAGAGAGAGAGAGCGTGCTTTCTTCATTGGTACTGTGATGACTACATAACTGTTGCTATATAATGCTTGTTTGTTGCACGGTCTACTTAACCTTTATATTCAAAGCTTTCCTTACATAAGAATATCCTTGTAATGTTCACCTTTAGGAAAAATTAATTACGTTTGGTCCTAATGTACTTTCAGCCAAATCCTTTAATGATATACTGGGTTAAGGGACTGAATGTAAGCTTCCAACCTGCCTGGCTGTGGCGGCCATCAGTGAAAAATACTCTCGTCAATAAAGAATTAAAGCCACAGATCAAAGGCAGGAAACTCTTGCACAACTTGTGGCTTAATTAATGGCTTTTTGAAGAAACTGCCTGACTTCAACTTCCCACATTTTTTCTGTTAGTTTTCTTTCACACAGCCACACCAACCAATGTGTCAGTTGCAGGTTTATGGCGATTTTAGGCCAGATTTCAACTTGGTCCCAAAATAAAATAGTTTCCCATATTCCGCTGGAGAGTATTAAAAGTACATTGAGATGGCTTGGTCCTAGTAAGAGAATGGAAAATGAGACTGACTAGGAGAGTATGTGAGCGAGATGGAGGGGTGAATGGGGAGGCCGAAGATGGGATGGAGGGATGGGGTAAAGAGGTATATGAGTGAAGGGTTGAGTTGGAGAGAGGGCAGTCTGAAGATGAAGGACAGGATGACATGGAGGCGATTTGTTTGTGTCCACCCCTTCTGGGGTTAAGGCGTCTAGCCGTAGATAGACAGAGAAAGAGAGATAGACAGAGATAGGTAGAAACTGCTTGTGTGTCCGTGTGCAGCAGCTAAAGCCTGAAAGTAGAGGTGTGAATAAAAATATAGTGAAGATATTCAGGGAAGGAAGATATGATATAATGGTGTTGTGGGAGATGAAGATGAGAGGGAGTGAAGGGAATGAATGAAAGCTGTGACATGTATGAAGTCAGGTGTAAGTACTCGCGGATGAAGTAAACAACGAAGACTGCTCTAAAGAAATTATATTGAATGAATCATCTCAGCGTGTATGCATATCATGTTTTATTTTGCGATGATAGATATGGGGGAAGGAGAAAGGTAGGCTTAGAACACATGTCAAGGAATTAAATTGTTCTTGATGGGTGATCTGAATGGAAGAGCTGGTACGAGTCGTGTGAGTGATGTAATTGTTTGTTTTAATGCCCTGGAGAAAACAGTAATGAATGATGACTGAAAGACCTACGTCGGGAAGCAAAGTAATGCATAGGTTATTCATATTTTAAACACAAATACGTAAATCAGTATAAATGGTATACACACGTACTGCAATGAGTGTTGATGGAAGCCTTACTGATTTCGTGCACCCTAGTGTTACTTTTAGCGATATTAGATTTACCTTCAGTACTGTACACACACACAGGAGGCATAATTCGCTACCCAGTGAGTCGAATGAAAATATGTGAGTACTAAGAAATGTAATTCAGTACTTCATAATCTTACCGAACGTGCACATTTAATCAAAGTCACTTTTAACAGTAGCGAACGTTCAACTTATCAGAAAGATGACTGAGCCAGACTATGGGTAAAAAGGTAAAAGGTAAATTAGTAAAGTTCCTACATAATGTATCCTTACCCAGTTGGTTAATGCTTTCACATTGACCTATGTTGTTATTTGCTCACACATCGTAAAGCAAATACTTCTGAACGCACAGTGTATTTCTTGTGCTGGATAAGTTCCATGATTATGCTGTGTTAATGGAAACAAGAGACACAGACATAAATGAAAAGTTTATGTAAAATATTTTAAAATCTCCATCCACTGTTTCAAAACATAATGTCAGAAAGGCATTGATATCTTTTATAGGCACTATGCAGGGAATGTTATAAATATTTAGATAAAGAGCACGACCCTAATCAAAATGTTATGTTGCTGCCAGTATTGTCCTTTGTGTGAAGCATTTGTTTTCACGCCACTTCTTTGACTGTTATCAACTAACAAAAACAGGCTGAGGCGTGTGAGTCAACAAATGTCCCAAGCTTTGCACAAACACTCATGGCGTTTGAAATACTTCAGGGGTTTAAAAGTATGGAATAATACTTAAATACCTTATACTTTCCCCAGTCAGCGATGAATCCTTTAGCAGACTTTAATTCTAAAATGCATTCTATGTCACAACTTTAAGGAAGACCAAGTTGTTCTTAAAGGAGAATCTGTAATAAGTAGAGATGGAAATGTGCAACGAAAGGAAATCTTTGAAATGAGATAAAGAATAAAGGAATGGGATACTTTAAGACAGAAAGCGGAAAAGGAAGAAGAAAGTGAAGAAACAAAGATAACAAGGATTGAGGAGGATATAGAAATGATTAATGGCAGGAGAGACGAAACAAGTAGAGGAAGAGAAGTAAAGGATGGCAAGAGATGGCTCACAGGAAGAAGACATTAAGGAAGGAAGCAAGAAGATGAAGAGAATTGAAAAGGAAGCATGCGAAGACAGAGAGAAAGCAAAGGAGAAGAATTAAAAGCCGAAAAGACGAAGAAAAAATGGGAACGAATGGTGTGGAGTAGACATGGACAAAAACAATTAAGTGAAAAAGAAAAAAGAATGGCAAGGAAATGCAAAAAACAGAAGATGAAGGATAATGAAGAGGAAAGGCAGAGGGAAATAAAGGAATATGAAGGAAGCCACACTGAAAGAGAAGACGAAGAAGTATGACAGTAGCTTTGTGTGAAAATGGCTCTCACGTTATCCACGGCTTTTTGTATCTTATTTATTTATTTTTTACCACCAGTTGTGTTTGTATGGCCACTTCTTATGGTAAACGTTTAATATTTTCTTCCCTACCCATCCACTACCAGACGTCTCTCCTGAAGTGTGTGTTGTGTCACAAAATGGCGTCACAAACATCTGCAGTGTAATAGACGTTTTCATAGTGATATGATTAAGAACATTTGGCTGATAAACTAGAGATGTAATCTGAATCACTCTCCCAATTTAAAATTGCTAGAAATCGTGCAAAAGCTGTATTAAATCTATCTAAATCAAACTTTCTCCAAAAGCAAGCATCAAAACTACTTAACAACCCTAATGACAATAGAATATTCTGGTCAACTCTTAATTCTTTCAATAATAACTTTAACAAGTCATCTTCCATTCCCCCACTAATATCTTCAGATGGCAATATTACAAATGACCCACGTGGGAAAGCAGATATCTTTGCTAGTACCTTCGCAAGAAACTCTACCATAGATGATACCAGCCAGAATGTCTCAGTACTGGAACTTGATTCTCCCGAAATTGCCCCACTTAAAATACAGACAAGATTCGTAAAATCCATCCTAGACAATTTACCTACCAACAAAGCTTCAGGCCCAGATGGAATTCCGCCAATTGTTTTGAAAAAGTGTTCCCCTGAACTTGCCTCTGTCCTAGCTAAATTATTCAGACTCTGCATACGTACTTCTTTATTCCCAAATTCATGGAAAGAAGCCAATATCCACCCAGTTCCGAAGAAAGGAAATTCGTCTGACCCCTCCAATTACAGACCAATAGCTGTCACATCTTCTCGTGGTAAGGTATTTGAAACTTTAATTAATAAGCATATTGTTAAACATCTTGAATGCAACAACTTAAATAGTGATAGACAATACGGTTTTCGCCACGAAAGATCCACCATTGACATACTCAATCCCTTAACTCATACCATCCATCAGTCAATTGGTCTTTTTGGAGAAACTCGTGCAGTAGCTCTTGATATCTCTAAAGCTTTCGACAGAGTATGGCACCGTTCCCTGCTGTCGAAACTCCCTTGCTATGGACTTACGTCTTTTGTTCCTTTGATTTCTTCTTATCTTAGTGACAGGAAAATAAGAGTAAAAGTAGATGAGGTATATTCGAATTTCCACTCAATTAACGCCGGCGTGCCGCAGGGATCAGTTCTGGCGCCAACCCTATTTCTGGTTCATATTAATGATCTCTTATCTGTCACTCACAATCCCATTCACTCATATGCAGATGACTCGACACTACATAGTTCATTCACACTCAGACATCCATGTACAAAGTCTAATATCTCTACCTCTCAACTCAGTACAGCCATCTCCATAAATCAAGATCTATCTACAATCAGTGAATGGGGACAAAACAACCTTGTCTCTTTTAATGCTAGTAAAACTAAATATATACAGTTTACTAATAGACAGATATTACCAGATTCGTACATTACCTTCAGTGCTACTAATATTCCCATCTCCAAAAATATTGAAATTCTTGGTGTCTCACTTAACAGTGCCCTCAGCTGGACCTCTCATGTCAGATCACTTGCTAAAACCGCCTCAAAGAAACTTGGATTATTGTACAGAGTCCGTAACTTCTTCGCCGATGAGCAGTTAGCTATAATTTATAAGAGTCATGTGCGCTCTCAGCTTGAATATTTGCTTACCCTTGTGGAATGGTTGTGGAGAGGTTGCATTAAGACAACTAGACAAAATTCAGAATAAAGCTGTTAGAATCATTAACAACCCTGCCATTACGTATAAACTACCTCCCCTGCAAGTAAGAAGGAATGTTGCCTCCCTTGCATTATTTTACAGATATTTTTTTGGCAAATGCTCAGACGAAGTTGCGTCCATGGTGCCACCTCTCCATGCCTTCCCTCGTGCTACACGGGCATCTGGCAGCGCTCATGACTGGAATGTCACTCAGCCATATTGCAGAACTTCTGCCTATCAGAATTCTTTCATTCCCCGAACTGCATCTCTCTGGAACTCGCTTCCCCAGAGTTGTTTTCCTCCAAATTTCAACCCACAACTGTTCAAGTCTAACTGTTACAGATATTTTATGAACGGAGGACAGCAGCAATCTGGTGGATGGATTATTTTTTTTTCCCATTTGTTTTTCCTTCCTCCGTTCTGTTATTTAAAAAAAAAAAAAAAAAAAAAAAGGTAAGGGTGTGTAAAGGTGTGGTGAGTCACAAAATGGCGTCACCTCATTTACATACCTGACGAGCTGCTGATCACGGCAGAATCTAAAATCGTTCTTATCTTCCTGGATTGAGAACTATTGCCTGAGAGAGAGAGAGAGAGAGAGAGAGAGAGAGAGAGTCAGTTGATATTCGATGTCTAATTTACAGAATATACAGTAGTTACGAGAAACTCGAAGACAGCCAGAAACAGATCAAGTACGTTTGGTTGTTTGGTCCAAAATTCCATTGTTTGCATGACAGCTAGAAGGTAATACAGGTAAACCTAAAACCTTTACCACTGACAACAGACAGCATTACGAGTATCAGGACCTGGGCAAAAACCATTGTACAGTTGGAGTTCAGAGTTACCTAATATTTCCCTCTCTTATTTTTCACTTTCCTCTGTTCCCTTCTATTGCTGAGCTGAGAGGCTTGGTATAGTTATCTGCCCATAGTTGATTTATTTGTTTATTTATTTAATCGTACGATGCGTTAGAGGAAAGTGAAGGACATGCCCAAGTGTATGGTAGACACAGTGTACTAATAGGCGAGTTTCTATACCTGTCTATATCGTAACTTACAAAAAGGACTTGTAAGGTGGGAGTACACAGCATTGCCATACCGACACAGGAATCACCACACTGCTTTTACGTTGGCTGTTTTACCTTGAGTTCAGAGAGGCGGGATTGGCTTCCTAATGGTGTGGGATCCGAGTTGGCTTTCACACGTGATAACATGCAGCTTGAAGAACATTAGTATCAGTAGTTTCGGAAGTGCAGTGGGAAATGTTACCCAATTTTCTGACTGATACTAATAACAGCGAATCCCCTCACTTTTCGCCACTGTAATAATTTGCTGTCTCTGCAGGCTTGCTAAAGGTGTAGTGTATTGGAAAGTTAAAGTGGATAGGTAGGTAGAGGGTCGGACTGCGGGAGAGCAGAGTGGATGGGAAAGGGAGTGGAGAGGCAGGTTTGTTTAGTAATAGAGTTGAGTGGCGTGGTGGAGGATCAGTGTGTAGGTGGAAGGTGGAATGGGAGGGTGGAGGTTCGGAGTGGATTTACAAGAGTGAATGAGCCGAGTGAAGGGGCAGGGAAGTAGAGGTGCAGAATGGAAAGACAGGGTGGTGGAGTGTCAGCGTAAACATGATGAGTGGAAGGGCAAGGTGGAAGAGCACGTAGGAGGGGGTATGAAGAGAAGTGAGAAAAATGGAAACACGAAATAGAACAGTTAGAGTACATAAGTCACGTAGTAAAGATCAGACTAGAGATAAAGCAGGACAGTGGGAGACAAAAACGTAAAGACAGCAGTAATTGTAAGACAGAAATTGTTAGACTGAGAGAAGCGGAAACTGAAAAGATGATAAGTATAAAACAAGTGACGCGGAAGAAGACAAAGGGGAAAATGATTCCTTGAGAGGCCAGAAAATTGCAGAGTAACAAGGTGAAAAAAAAGCAACAGAGGGGAAACGGTTGAAATATAAGGCGATTCAGAAGTTAGCGTGTGGAAGGGAAGAGAAAATGCACAACTAGAGACGAACAGACAGGTAGAAAAGTAAAAAAGTAGAGACATTTACCGGAGAAATGAGAAAGTAAAGAGGTGACACACACACACACACACACACACACACACACACACACACACACACACACACACACACACACACACACACACACACACACAATGCACAACAAGAGACGAACGGACAGGTAGAAAAGTAAAAAAGTCGAGACATTTACCGGAGAAGTGAGAAAGTAAAGAGGTGACACACACACACACACACACACACACACACACACACACACACACACACACACACACACACACACACACACACACACACACACACACGGCTTCATTGTAAAACAGTATCATTTATAGTTCCGCTTCATATCCCAGGTGTTATCAGAAGCACTGTATTTTGTGTGTGTGGCGGGGGGGGGGGGAGGGGGCTACTTGAGTATGTGCTTGTGTGTACGACTGTCGGCGGGGGGTGGGGGTGTCAGTGAAGGCCTGAAGTATTTATCGTCTATGCAGCCATGATTCCCAGGCTAAGTAACATGACCCTCAGATATATTTTCCTCATTACCAAATCCTCAATCGTCTCTCCAGGATGTGACGCCGTTAAATCCTTAGAAATATAGATCCTCCTCACACTGCATCAGGAGGCAATTATGCACACTTATTGCACTAACGGGTGTTGGGATTAGGTTAATGATGTTATTGAGGGCGGTGTGGTGAGGCAGGAGGAGGCAGGTGTGTTGGTGGCAGGTAATTTCTGGATCAAAGCACCACCACACAGCGACCACCAGCTCAATGCCACATTCCACACCTCACATTCCACCGATTCCACACTCCCTAAACCCATTCCACACTACACCTTCCACCTCACCCTCTACATCTCCCCTTCCACACTTGCCACAGTTAACCTTCCGCCATCCGCTTCACATCTCTCACTGCCCATTCCACACTTCCCGCAACTACACCTTCCATCTCATCTTTTACATCTCCCACTCCACATTACACATATACCTTTCTCCTCTTCCACCACCACACCTTTCACTTCCTTCTACTTATTCCATACTTCCAACACTGCAGCTTCCACATCACCTCACATCCCAATACTCATTCCACTCTTCTCATGCCACAGATTTCACCTCACACTCTACACCTTCCATTCCACACTTCCCGCAGTTCAGCTTTCAGCTCACACCCAATACCTTCCATCGCCCATCCCACACTACACCGCTGACACGGTGGTACATGGTGTGGACCGTAATCCACTCACTTTTTCCTTCACCTTTATCATTTTTTTTCCTGTTTTTGCTCTACTTTTTTCCTAGTTCTTCCTCCCTTCCTGCCACTTTTAATTACTCTTCTTTCCTCTTCAGGTGGCTTTACACTGAGTGGCAAGCCTAATGGTTTCCTGTAACCCAGGAAACTATTTACAACGCTGGATGGTAACCATGTAACCGATACGGGGCAAGGTAAAGCCCACTCTCGTGCCCGTTCAGTGCACTTCAGTTGTCATTACTCCTCTGAACTGTCTGCTGCATCCCTACAACTCTACTACGGGCGCGTAGCACCTGTCTAGCAACAAACTCATCCCTTTCCTGTCCAGCTCTCTAATGCAAGAGTTAACCGTTACTCCTAGTCCTTCATTTATGCAACAGGTCAGCTCTGGAACTGTCTCCCTCTGTCTGTATTTCCTACTTCCTATTATCTCCAGTCTTTCAGACGCAGTGTGTCCGGGCATCTCGAAATGAACGGATCTTGAATTTAGCTCTCTTTTGTATTGTTTTTTTGTTTTTTGGAAGGAAAGGTTTGCTGGCTCCTAGCCTTTGGTTCCTTCTTTCTTGCATAATGAAAAGAAAAATGTTAACTGGATGAAGAGGCGCAAATGCAACGTCCATCCCTCCACACTCTTTCCTGCCCCATGTTGTGGCAACACGCTGTCTACCGCGGGGGAGCATTGGTTGGCTGCACCGGGAGGCCCTGAGGGGACGGTTGTTAGCCTGCGGTTGATGGGACTGCTCGGCCAGACAGACCAAGGCCACCAAGGCCATCACCATCGACCTAAAACTCCGCACCTCCGTTTACTCACACCGTACTTTCCACTTCACACCTTCCACTTCCCATTCTACACTTAACACACTACACACATTTCCCACATTACACCTTCCACCTCACACTCCACACTTCCCACACCACACCTTTCACCTCACACTCCACACTTCCCACACTGCACCTTCCACCTCACACTCCACACTTCCCACACTGCACCTTCCACCTCATATTCCGCACTGCCCACACTACACCTTCCACCTCACACTCCACACTTCCCGCAATGCACCTTCCACCTCACACTCCACACTTCCCACACCACACCTTCCACCTGACACTCCACACTTCCGACACGACACCTTTCACCTCATACTCCGCACTGCCCACACTACACCTTCCACCTCACACTCCACACTTCCGACACGACACCTTTCACCTCATACTCCGCACTGCCCACACTACACCTTCCACCTCACACTCCACACTTCCCACACTGCACCTTCCACCTCACACTCCACACTTCCCACACCACACCTTCCACCTCACACTCCACACTTCCCACACCACACCTTCCACCTCACACTCCACATTTCCCACATCACACCTTCCACCTCACACCCTGCACGTCCCTTATCCCACTACACATTTCCCACCTGCTACAGCTCCCTCCACACCTCCCAGTGCACAAGTCTACACACCCCACCATACACTCATTCTTCATAATACACAATGCATACACCCAGCCGTACACTGCACACGTTACGGTACACTCTTTCCAATTTCAGTGTTCAGTCAGTTCTTTTCAGGACACACCACCGCTACTGCACTACACTGCACACCTTCAACGTTCAATAAAAGCTTGTATACACACACACACACACACACACACACACACACACACACACTGCATTATATGCGCAATCACACCCGTGACCACACAGCTCACTCCCCCCACACACACACGCACACGCACGCACGCACGCATGCACGCACGCACGCGCACACACACACACACACACACACACACACACACACACACGCGCACACGCACACGCACACACACACTATTGTAAGAGGGGGCTACTGATAGTGTGGGAGGTATGAAGTCATTCGCCAGGCAGCCCACAGTTATGTACGGCCTTCACTGCCCGCCTCTCACACAATCTGAACTCTCTTGAACTCCCACGTACACGTACACAAGGACCATTATACTCTCCCACCAACTCCCACATCCACTAAGACCATTATTCTCACCCACAAACTCCCACATAAACCCAGTCATTATATCTCACCCACTGCCTCCCACATATACCCATGTCAGTATACCTCATCCTCCTGTTCTCACATATATCACCACCATTCAGCCTCTCCCACCATCTCCCTCACTCACCAGAACCATTATACTCCATCCATTAACTCCCACATACACCCACATCGTTATATCTTATGCACCAGCTCCCACATACACCCAGATCACTATACTCCATCCACCAACACCCAAAATAAACCCACCAGATCTCACATACACCCAAATCATTTTACTTCTTCCAGCTCCCAAATACACCCACCAGCACCTGCATACACCTGGATCACTTCACCTTACCCATTACCTCTTCCGACATACACCCTGTCATTACACCTCTCCCACGCT
Source organism: Coenobita brevimanus (assembly GCF_032717465.1). NCBI lineage: Eukaryota > Metazoa > Arthropoda > Malacostraca > Decapoda > Coenobitidae > Coenobita > Coenobita brevimanus. The sequence continues at coordinate 51,658,411 of NC_137050.1, forward strand.
TTGTTAATACACTTTCGAGGTATATAACAAAGCAGTTGGTTGACATGTCTGTGTTATAGACTCTCTCTCTCTCTCTCTCTCTCTCTCTCTCTCTCTCTCTCTCTCTCTCTCTCTCTCAAAGTTTAAGGGAGGTCTTTTATAGTAAAGGGGTGAGTCTAATGTCCGTCCCATACATCCTGAAAAGTGTGTCGTTGGCTAAACAACCTCTTGTAGTGAAAGCAGGAATAATAACTCGGGAATCGAAATAAATTGGTTATCACATCATAGCTTCCATTCTAACCCACCAACCGGTATTACACTCACGCCGTTTATAGCCAGAGAGATATTATATAAGTTTGTGCATTACAGAATCATGTACAGAAATTATTGCTTCCATCCTTACACCACATTTTGTATTGCAGCCCAGCGGTTTATAGCCAGACACTGTAATGATTTGTGTGTGCAATAACGAACAGGGTTATACATTAAGCGTGCCATGCATACCCACTATTACAACCGAGTGATTGATAACCAGACACTACGATGATATATTAATGTATATTATAGAACAACTTCCGCCCTTAACAACAAAATACCATTGCAACTTAGCGATTTATAACCAAACATTACGATGATATATTAATGTATATTATAGAATAACTTCCACTTTTACCCACAATCTACTGTTACAACCCAGCGATTTAAACCAAACATTACGATGATATATTAACGTGTATTACAGAGCCTGGTTTAACTATTGTACCTTCCACCCTTACCCACAATCTAATACTGCACACATGTGGTTAATAGCCAGAGTATATGTCCTTGTGATATAGCGAGGACCAGGTATCAGTGCCAACAAGGAAACAGTGTAGCAATTATTGAGGCACGGGCAAAGAAAGGATTAAAACAGCTGAAGATACACAAAGGAAGTTGGGCAGTTTTGGTGAGACACATGGAGGAAGAAGATAAATACCAAGAAAAAATAGAGGGAAATGACGAGGAGAAATTCAATAAAATGCAGGTAATTGTTAGTGAGTAGCGATGGAAATGCCAGCAGATCATTTTTGTCGTGGCCCTCGCTCATATGCCGCAGCGTCAGGCACTATATAGGTATAAAATACGTGTGTGTGTAAAATCCCGCTGGTATCGGGAGTGGACAGAGCACTTTGGCCAGTCATTCCCACCGCTGCTCCTTTGACATTCCCTTCACTGGAAATTGCTTTGGCGCCGTGATGCACTTTGCCTGCTCCAGCCCGATGGGGCGGTGAATATTTTCTCTGGAACCCCCACTGGAAAAAAAAAAAAAAAAAAAAATCCAGCTATATCCAGGCACTTAATCCAAGAGCCAATCTGCGGCAGCTGTGACAAAAACGTTTCACTCTTTTATATTTATTTTTATATATTTGATTACTCACTCCCCCATCCCAGACAATCGTCCCTCTTCCTCCATCCACTTTATCCCGCCAACCCAGACAATCGTCCCTCATCCTCCATCCACTTTACCCGCCAACCCAGACAATCGTCCCTCATCCTCCATCCACTTTATCCCGCCAACCCAGACAATCGTCCCTCTTCCTCCATCCACTTTACCCGCCAACCCAGACAATCGTCCCTCATCCTGCATCCACTTTACCCGCCAACCCAGACAATCGTCCCTCTTCCTCCATCCACTTTACCCGCCAACCCAGACAATCGTCCCTCTTCCTCCATCCACTTTACCCGCCAACCCAGACAATCGTCCCTCATCCTCCATCCACTTTACCCGCCAACCCAGACAATCGTCCCTCATCCTGCATCCACTTTACCCGCCAACCCAGACAATCGTCCCTCATCCTCCATCCACTTTACCCGCCAACCCAGACAATCGTCCCTCATCCTCCATCCACTTTATCCCGCCAACCCAGACAATCGTCCCTCATCCTCCATCCACTTTATCCCGCCAACCCAGACAATCGTCCCTCATCCTCCATCCACTTTACCCGCCTGCCTTGTTCACGGTCGTCGTGCTTTTGTTTTCCAGTCACACTTTTCTTATGTGCATGGAAGGCCATAGTAACGCAGGTAAATATCAGCTGGTTCTGTATGTGTCCTACTTTACCATCAAGATTTTAACACTGAGATTCGTTTGGCTCAATGCCAGTTGAATAAGACCTGAACTTAGATGAACAGAATAGAGTTGTCTGCACCATGAGATGGTTGATGGTGACAAATGAACGCTGTCAGTCTCCCATGTCTCTCAGCTGAATAATCTCGTTTGGTTTTAGCTGGAATGGAATACAAGAGTTGTGCCGACCACGAGATGGTTAAGATGCACAGCACGGGTAATAGTTCAAAGGCGGTAGTTAAGATGCACAGCACGGGTAATAGTTCAAAGGCGGTAGTTAAGATGCACAGCACGGGTAATAGTTCAAAGGCGGTAGTTAAGATGCACAGCACGGGTAATAGTTCAAAGGCGGTAGTTAAGATGCACAGCACGGGTAATAGTTCAAAGGCGGTAGTTAAGATGCACAGCACGGGTAATAGTTCAAAGGCGGTAGTTAAGATGCACAGCACGGGTAATAGTTCAAAGGCTGTAGTTAAGATGCACAGCACGGGTAATAGTTCAAAGGCGGTAGTTAAGATGCACAGCACGGGTAATAGTTCAAAGGCGGTAGTTAAGATGCACAGCACGGGTAATAGTTCAAAGGCGGTAGTTAAGATGCACAGCACGGGTAATAGTTCAAAGGCGGTAGTTAAGATGTACAGCACGGGTAATAGTTCAAAGGCAGCCAGTCATGTGTGTGCAGTTGGTCCAACGTACACGGGTGGAAAATAATGAAACCCTGCGATCTTTCCACATGCAACAGTACATGGCAGATTGCATGGCATTTGCAACGTCAGTAATTGTTACGAACTCCAAATCAAATACTGATTCACAGTAACTCATCCACTCGAATATACACGCCAGCCTGTTAGTCCATTACAATATACAACAATGCATAGACCAATGTGTATGCTGTATATTTTGTAAAATTGCAAACAAGAGAATTAACACAGTATAAGACTCATTTATCCAAGCAGTCACTCTCAAACATTTAACTCTACATTAACCCCCCAACACACACACACACTCACACATGAACATCTCTGTACACAAGCATCCACACTCCAGCAAGTATCCACACACAAGTGTCTACACATATACAAGAATCCGCACACATCGAAGCATCTGCACACATACAACCATCAACATAAAAACATCCCCACAAAATCATCCATAAATATACAAGTATCCACACCTGCAAGCATCCTCACACACACACACACACACACACACACACACACACACACACACACACACACACACACACACACACACACACACACACACACACACACACACACACGCGCGCGCGCACGCACGCGCGCGCATCCACACTTACGAGCATCCACAGACATGCAAGCATCCTCACATATACACGCATCCAAACACACACACACACACACACACACACTCTCTCTCTCTCTCTCTCTCTCTCTCTCTCTCTCTCACTTCCGTCACGTTTTAATCAAGCCTCGTTCGCTTCACAATAAACAGCGTCTCCTTTCAATGTTGCCACCGATCTGCTCTCAAGACTTCCTGCAGGATATGAGGCAAGATGACGAGGAGGAGAATCACCTGACCTAACAAGAAAGAAGCTCAGAGGGTAAAAACTCTCCTCTGATGCAGCAAGAGACGTTCACCTCAGCATAATATAACTCAGCCGCACCATTGACACGTGTGTAAGATTGACCATTAGCGAAATGTAGAGAAAACGATAAATTGTATAATGTGGAAGAAATGTGCATGTTTTAGACTATAATTAATATTCACAGACCCATGGCAGACTTAGGACCTGTCATTGGTTAACCCCTTCAGTCCGATGACGTCTCCTAGTAGCTTATTTTTGCTGCTGCCCCAAGATTTCATTCAGTTAGAGTCCCCGAGCTGAGGAGAATTAAGGAAAAGGTCATCCAACCCCTCCTATTCGAGAACTCTGTCTTATGGTGTGTGTATAGCGAACATGATATTAAATACGTCATTGTATCGAGGAGGTTAAGAAAATGATTATGATGAAGAGGAAGAAGTGGAAGAGATGTGCATACGTGGAAATATTTTCAGTTTTCACAGATCTTTTGACACACTTTGGATTTGTTTCTGGTCTGCGTCGTCACAAGAGAAACTTTTCCTAGACCTCCATTTTTGCTGCTCGCAGATAATTTCATTCAGCGTTAAAGATTCACTAACATTTAAAGTACTAATAAAGACTTTACCCAGGCCTCCAAGTTCGAACAATCTATTCTGATGCAAATAAAGTATGAATGTAGATAGTAATACCTATAAAATGACGTTCTAGATATCAGTGAAAGTTACTTTGCTTCAGTCCATGTGATTATATTGAACTGAATGAAATTCCATCCTACAGTTAACGCTCTATATACGCAGTGGTCTGCATGAGAAGAGAACGATGGCGCAGACCTAACACCCAATATACACACTCGTGAACGGCATCAGAGGAGAGTCGTAGCACAGAGCAACATTCACCAGCTCCAACAGCGTATTTTCATACCTCAGTGTCCAGTTAACACCCCATAATACAGCGTAAACAGCATGACAAGAGAACCGTAGCACAGAGCAATTATCATTTATTCCATTCACATGTAATTATCACCGCGTGAATGGTATGAAAAGAAAACCGTAGCACACAGCAACATTCTTCTGCCGCACCAGTGTACTCACCTGTACAGCGTGAATGGCATGAGAAGAGAACCGTAGCACACAGCAACATTCACCTTCCCCACCAGTGTACTCACCTGTACAGCGTGAATGGCATGAGAAGAGAACCGTAGCACACAGCAACATTCACCTTCCCCACCAGTGTACTCTCCCCGCTCCACAAGTGTAATAATGCTCAGCCTGGTAATTGCAGTGGCTGAGCATTGGCTGGGTTACAGTACAGTTGTTCGCCACTCACCTCTGCCCAGTGGAGTAATAACACACAACATTATACTTTTATTACAAGAGGAGGTGCTGGAGAGGCGCCTTCATCCCTGGTACTAACAAAGTTGTACGACTCCACTGCCTGACTATGCAAACACCCCTCAGTTCCCTCCCTGTCCCCTGTTTGTCACCTGAAATCGGGAGGGTGAACCGCAGGAGGGGGACAGCTTCAGCCTTCAGTCTACTGGGTTGGCATTCAGGTGAACCGAGGGTTACTGTTAGTATTAAAAGTGGAGGTTGTTACTCTATCAGACTTCCTCTTAATCCTTTTCGGGCGGGTACTTTTATATTTTATGCTTGCTGCTACAAGATTATATTCAGTTTACAGGAGTACAATAATAATAATGGAATAAAAAAAAAAAAACTATATATAAACCTCCTTCAGTCTGCGAAGTCCCCCCCCCCTTATCTTTAAAAAATCGTCTTGAGGTAGCAAAATAGATATTAAATAAAACATAATTGAAGTGAAGGGTTAAGCCGGGTACTTTAATAATATTCAGGTAATACAGCGCACTAACGTATTTGATCATATTGCACAAGAATACGTAACTTGAATTATTGAGAAAAATAGACCATTATCAATGCTCTTCCTTTTTCCAGTGTGCAGTTAAACCATCCCTTGCTTTCTATTTCTGTTTCTTCTTCTGTATGACTTCACAGCTTGATAACTTGATATTCGTTGCCATGGTAACAGTAGGGCGTAACACTAAGGAACGAGTATTATTTTCTCGGAGAGCATTTCCTGAAAGTAAGTAGTGGCAATATCCCATTTCTTGTGCTGAGTACAGGCAACGCTAATGTTGTTTTCGAACGTTAAGATCAAGGCAAATGGACTCTGTTGCTGGATATTTTGGGTTTATGTGTGTGTGTGTGTGTGTGTGTGTGTGTGTGTGTGTGTGTGTGTGTGTGTGTGTGTGTGTGTGTGTGCGCGCAAACACACACACACACACACACACACACACTTTATCTTTCTTCCTCTTCTCATACTTTGTTTTACCTCGTGTTAATTATCAACCTTTCATTGTCCATGTACTCCTCATCTATCTATCTATATACCTAGGCTGCTTCCCCCAAGGAAAGGGAGGTAGCCGAGACAGGACGACACAATCCCCATTTACTCATCCATTCAAACACATTCATTCGCATCTTAGCCTCAAAGGGGCGAACTGACAGATTCTCACCGCACCACACCGCACAAGGGTCAACTGCGCAATGCAATCAGTGACATCCGCAGCAGGGCCCGACAGCAGAATTGGTTTACCCCTGCCACATCATAACAGACCCATCCCCTTACCCGCACCTGACCTGACTAGCTGATCAGACCAAAATGCGGGAGAATATCCCCTCAGGGCTGCGTCATCACATATTCATTCACAATTTCTCTCCATTTATTTCTGTCACGCACAGCCACTCTTCCTTGCTCAACAGACATCCCTCTCGCATCCAGCGCTCTCTTCACACTGTCCATCCATCCTATTCGTGGTCTTCCTCTCAGCCTTACACCTCTCACATCAGATCTAGTTATCTTTTTCACCAATCGCTCATTATCCATTCTCTCCATATGCCCAAACCACCTCATGTCCAAAGTAAATATTAAAAGCTTTGCTAGGTTGGAATAGAAAGGCAGACATTTAGTTCCATTGCTAGGACATATACAACATTCAGAAAGGGGGAAGAAGACAAAGGAAAGGAACAGAGAGAGTGCTGAATATAATTGATGAGGGATTTTGTGAAGACAGGTGAAGACAAAGGTTTTCCCACAGGTAGGTAGAGTATTCAGCGACAGTACAATCTCTCTCTCTCTCTCTCTCTCTCTCTCTCTCTCTCTCTCTCTCTCTCTCTCTCAGGACGAAGTCAGCAAATGAGCGCAGATAAGAAAGAAAATGCAAGTCACTTCAGGACATACCCATTGAAGCAGAAGATTGAGTTCTTGGGAAGTGGAAACATCTTGTAAGGACGAGGCCGATCTGCAGTGAACCGGAGAGAGAGAGAGAGAGAGAGAGAGAGAACGATGTGCATACTGTAGACAGTAGACTGCATTTATTATTATTATTATTTTTAATAACGAACATCTCCAGGCTTCATTCCCCTTTACAGCGTGTGTGAGAATCTTGCCTTAAGTCGATCTGGGTTAGCATCGGACTTTCAATGGGAAATTTTACACAGCAATCCACCTGACAGGCCCCCTCACTGACTGGCTGGGATTAGTGAATATATTTGGGGTTAACCTCTTTCAGAAGTTGAGTTAATCTTACCCTCTCACTATCTGCCAATCCGTCCATAGCCAGACGCCATAATCCCGGTAGGGGGTGGCCACGAGCAAATTGCCGCCACACTTCGGGCTTCTCCACCACCAGACGGCCATTCCTCCATCTCAAGTCTCCCTCATTCATTTACTTCTCCACCATGTCCCTCCACCATGTCCCTCCACCACCTTTACAGTCTTCCATTACCCCGCTCCTCCACTTCACTCACATAAACTCTATGACTCTCTCAATCTCCATTCACTTCACTCACGCGTTTATAATTTTTTGCCCTTGACATGGACTTAGATTAATTTCCTGAGACCCAGCACTCCTATTCATCACAACCTTTACATGTCACCCCTTCGACGCTAATACTCACCGTCCATAGTGAATACATGGACTACCTCATTCAGGACTGGTGTTATAATTGGGAGTATTTTTTGTAAGTCACTCTGAACCACTTGATCACCCCCCCCCCCTTTCCTCTCCCCCAACCCGCCTACAAAACTTGACCCAAAATTGCCATCTCTCCATCTTGAATGCGGAGTTATAACCAATGATTAACCCTGGAATACAGTACTAGTCATGATGAAGTGCTGTGAATAGGATGTAGAGCCACAGTATTGCCTTTTTCTTCCACTGGGCTACGTGAAATAAACAGCAAAAGGACGAAAATCTGTAGCCAGGTTAAGGTGCAAACAGTGCAGTGATGCTGGGTACAGCAGTGTGGGGTCCGTAGTTCTGGCCAGGTTAGGAGGCTGCCCAGCACCACTTCCTGATGTGTTTATGTCTGGATGTACCACGCTGGTGTCCTTTGTATGGTACCTGTGCAGTATAGAGGAATTTTGCGGAGGAGTAACATGTAAATACGGATTAATGTGTGATGTGCAATATAAATACATAGGTTGCAAGAAGTCCCTTGATGCCTACGAGAATACTGCCAAAGGATTGTGTTCATTAAAATACCGGAGGGAACAGGAATTATTGGCAAATAGGATGATGAAGACGACGACCATAGATACCGGATAGAAGAGGAATAAATGGGAAATAGGATGATGATGATGATGATGATGATGAATGATAGTGGGCAGAAGAGGAATTAATGAGGTGATGATGATGATGATGGTGATGATGATGATGATGGTGATGATGATGAAAGTTAGCGGACAGAACTGAAATTAATGAGATGATGATGATGAAAGATAGTGGGTAGAACAGGAATTAACGAAATGATGATGATGATGGTGATGCTGATGATGATGATGATGAAGAAAAATAGCGAACAGAACAGGAATGAATGAGATGTTGATGACGATGATGATGATGATGGTGATGATGATGATGGACAGAGCAGGAATCAGTAGCAAGTAGGATGATGGTGACGAAGGTGATGAATATGGGATAAACATACCGTACGGTCATCACGAATACTAAAACGAGTGGAAATAAGGTCGTTTGTATCGATTTGCCTTTGCCATCAGAGTAATTACCACACAAATACTTGGAGATCATCGAAAGTGATAAACAGCCACTAAGGATAAGGAGACACAGGAGGTACCGATATCTCCATTTCACTGTATTTAATAATATAACTGAAATATACACTTGTGACAGCATGAAAAGGAACTGAAAAAATATCAAATATGCAAGGATAAGGAAAAAAGACTCTCTGAATATGGGCAAGTAATTTAATAGCTACGGTATTATAGTCACACACACACACACACACACACACACACACACACACACACACACACACACACACACACACACACACACACACACACACAAGCTTCTTCCCTACTATCCCTCTCCCTTATTCTTAATTCAGGACAGCATCTATGGCTGTCCAAGAAGAGGGAATAGAAACCCGGGGAGGTAGTGGGTGGGGGCAGAAGGGAGGGGGGGGGGAGAATATAGAGGGACAGGGATGGAGGAGAAGAGGGTGGAAAGGGATGAAAGGACGAGATGAGTGAGTGGAGTCGGATAGGAAAGCGAAGGAGTGTAGTAAGTCGGATAGGAAAGAGGGATGGAGGCGGATAGGAATCACGAGGAGGAGGAGTGTAGGGAAATAAATTGCCAGAGAGAGGGAGAGGAGGGGACATAAACTGCAGAGGGAAGGGGGTGCGGGAAGGGGTTGAGAGAGATGAATAAAACCATCTTGCCTTGCAGTGTAGCTTAGGACCCCTATATGTTAACAGTGGCACTATGAGATTGGTTGTTACCGATATACGCAAGCCATGATCAATTGTATCCTAATAAACAAGTAATTTTTTTTTTGAAGCTGAAAAATCACGAGATCGAATATTAATGTGACTAACCATGAAGGTGGGTGGTTACTGTTCAAGGTGTGCCGTAAATGTCGTAGGTGGGTAGGGAGGTGGGTACGTTGGTGGATGGATAGCCAGATAAGCTGTTAGATGGGTATTTGATTATCATGAAGGTGGGTGGTTACTGTTCAAGGTATGCATTTAATGTCGTAGGTGGGTAGGGAGGTGGGTACGTTGGTGGATGGATAGCCAGATAAGCTGTTAAATGGGTATGTGATTAACTAGATATGAAGATGTAAGGTGTGCACATAGGTGGGAGGGTAGGCAGATTAGTTACTATAGTCTGTTTGCTTGACCAGTGCAGCTGAGATGTATGAGGCAAGTAGGGTGTGTTTGATTCGCGGCTGCTAATTGGCCGCCGATGTTGTCATTGAAGTAAATACAGACATGTATTGTAGTGCAACATGCGGACGTAGGTGTACATCGTGGGTGGATATTAGAGTGTGCAACATGCGGACGTAGGTGTACACCGTGGGTGGATATTACGGTGCAACATGCGGACGTAGGTGTACACAGTGGGTGGATATTACAGTGCAACATGCGGACGTAGGTGTATACTGTGAGTGAATATTATAATGCAACATGCGGACGCAGATGTAACCGTGGGTGGATACTATAGTGCAACATGCGGACGTAGTCGTACACCGTGGGTGAATATTATAGTGCAACATGCGGACGCACATGTACACCGTGGATGGATATTATAGTGCAACATGCGGACGTGGGTGTACACCGTGGGTGGATATTATAGTGCAACATGCGGACGTAGCTGTACACCGTGGGTGGATGCAGTGCAACATGCGGATGTGGGTGTACACCGTGGGTGTATATTATATTTCAACATGCGGACGTTGGCGTACACCGTGGGTGGATATTATAGTGCAACTTGCGAACGTAGATGTACACCGTGGGTGGATGCAGTGCAACATGCGGACGTGGGTGTACACCGTGTGTGAATGCATTGCAACATGCGGACGTAGGTGTACACCGTGGGTGGATGCAGTGTAACATGCGGACGTAGGTGTGCACCGTGGTTGGATGCAGTGCAACATGCGGACGTAGGTGTACACCGTGGGTGGTTGCAGTACAACATGCGGACGTAGGTGTACACACGGTAGGAAAAGGTATCGCGCAGGAGGGGTACGATGATATCCGAAATGATCAGTATAGCTTGTGTGGTACTTGGAAAGTTGATTACTATGTGAATATGCATCCACTAAATATCAGGCATAAATTGTCATATAAAACCTATATATGACATGTAAGCATGTTTAACAACAAGGGGGGAAAATCATCAAACATTTCTAGCCCGTGGCGTCAAATTGTTTCGGGCCAAATGTCCACCGATACTTTTATTTATCGTGTGTACGCCGTAAATGGATATTATAGTGCAACATGCGGACGTAGGTGTACACCGTGGGTGGATATTACAGTGCAACATGCGGACGTAGGTGTACATCGTGGATGGATATTATAGTACATCATACGGACGTAGGTGTTTACTGTGGGTGGATATTATAGTGCAACATGCGGACGTAGGTGTATACTGTGGGTGGATGCAGTGCAGCATGCAGACGTGGGTGTACACCGTGGGTGGATGCAGTGCAATATGCGGACGTGGGTGTACACCGTGGGTGGATAATTTACTTTAAACGTCACTCATCATTTTATCAAATTTATAAACAATTTTAATTTTCTTTGATAATAGTAAACTTTTAGGCTAATTTTGACCTCTTGATCTTCGGATATTGTTCCATATTTAAACTGGCTGCTTATATTGCAGACAATTAAAAAATATAAATACATACCGGTATGCGTTAAAATAAGAAGAGTTGTAGATTTACATCATCGGCGGCCAATCAGCAGCCGCGAAACAAACACACTCTACTCGCCCAATACATCTCAGCTGCACAGGTCAGTCAAACAGGGTATACATATGTCAAAGAGAAGGTGCCTGTGTGATGAATAGATAGTCACGCTTACTCGTATTACGTAGGTAGCTTGATATGTTGGTGGGTGAGTTTGGTAGTGGAAGAGTAAGTGGGAAAGTAAGTAAAAAATAAATAACTACTTGGGTGGGAGGGTAATAGGTGAGTTGGGACTGTAGGTTAGTGGGTGGGTTGGTGGGCAGGTGTGTAGTTGTGTGGGTAAGTATATAAAGGTGAATAGCTTGATAGGTGCGAGAGGGGGTGGACGATGGTGTAACGGTAGCACACTCGCCTGGCAAGCGAGAGTTCCCGGGTCGACCACGAGACCTTTAGGCACGGTGTCCTTTGCCCTAGCCTGTTCTTACCTAGAACTAAAAATAGGTACCCGGATGTAAAATCGACGGTTGCGTGTCGTATTCCGGGGGTATGTTTGGGATCTTACTTTCCTTGTCTGTTCACCATTCTTGTATGTTTGTGTTGTCCCCTGCCCAGTGCAACTGCCCAAATTAACTGCCCACGCATGTTGGGTTAAGCCCCGACGCCTATTCCTTCAACTAAAATTCACTTCCTCACCAGCTAATTCTTCCCCAGTCCCCCTCCTTCTGAATTGGTGGTAGTAACCCCAACATTTAGGAGCTTACTTTCCTTGTCTGTTCACCACCACCAGGCACGAGGTTAACTAATGGGTGAATATGTAATTGGGTAAACAAAAGTTGATAGGTTAATGGGTACTGTATGTATGAAGGTGAGTAGATGAGTGGGTGTGTACGTGGACGGGTGGATAGATTGTAGGTGAGTGGATAGGTACGGTACAGTTCTCTTTCCTAAAGCCTTAAAACCTTTTCAATGCAGTGGCGTCCTTGCATTATACTCTTGCTATCTGCATACAATTTCATTCATTCCAGAAGAGAATTTTCGAACTGGAGAAAATGTATAGTCTTCATTAACTCCTTCAGTAATGAGGTGCTGTCTTAAGGCCCATCCATACAACCATTGGATACTTTTGATCTTGGAATTATAGTAATGAAGAATGAGTGGGAAATGAACTTGTAGACGTGATGAACTGGAGCATCATCCATGTGTCTGATCCACAGTTAATTATATCGCTTCTTCATGCATCGAAACTGATGAGTAGTGTGTTCGGACGCCACAGGAGCCCCACTGATCCTATAAACCGGCTCTTAACTATAATAAAATGGTCTGATAGCAACAATACAGTGATAAAATGATGTTCTCATGTTGCATTGGTTAACATACATTGCTGGTAATCCTTTCTTTTCTCAGTGTGTGAACCCTAAGCTGCGAAGCGTGAATTCGAAGCACTGGAGGGGCAGGGAGGGGGATGTCGGGGTGGCCACGTGCTTGTCTTGGAGGAGGAGAGGAAAGGGGACGGGGGGAAGAGGGAGGGAGGAGGAGTACTGGGGATGAGGAATGCCAGTATCTGTTGGCTAATGTTACAGTGCAGACGAGCACGCAGAGCACCGACAGATTTCCTCAGATATATAATTGATAATACTAGTTACAATCGCGATTTTATTTTTCAATAACTTTGTTCTAGCTAAGGATAAGTTATTTTGTTCAGCTGAGAAAAGCTCCTTGCGTGATAGACTTAACAACAAAAAACCTGCTTGCGTGATGGACTTAGCAGCAACAAAATAGGCTGCTTCAGTTTGAGTGACGTGGTGGACGAGTGAGGGGCGTTTGATCAGCAGCGGCAAGCATCCAGGGCTCGAACCCCGCTGCATCCAGGAAAAGATTTATGAACACCTTCAGTTTAGTGGCTGTGCCTACATCCCCTGGAGATGCAACGGTGAGTGTCATAGTACGGTGAATATTGAAAGACATTTTTATCACCGCACGGATATGGTTTGTCCCTGTATTAATATTGTGTGTGTGTGTGTGTGTGTGTGTGTGTGTGTGTGTGTGTGTGTGAGAGAGAGAGAGAGAGAGAGAGCGTGTGTATGCGCCCACGTGGGCTTGTTCGTGCATGCGTGCGTGTGTAGGCTATGCGCTCACGTTTGTGTGTGTGTGTGTGTGTGTGTGTCAATAAGGCCTCTCCTGGTCCTCACCACATAAATAAGGTGTTGCAGTAACTCATTTGTGTGTGTGTGTGTGTGTGTGTGTGTGTGTGTGTGTGACAGGTCCTGTTTCGTTTTCGAACTTTAATTGCCTTCTATTTTCATACCTCATTAGTGTTTTTTTTTTTTCTTGTTGCCTTCTCTCACGATGCCTTCTCTCACGATGCTTTCTCTCTCCATGCCTTCTCTCTCCATGCTTTCTCTCTCCATGCCTTCTCTCTTCATGCTTTCTCTCTCAGCCTTCTCTCACTCTACCATCTCTGTCATAGTGCCTTTTTTTATGCCTTTTCTCTCCATGCCCTCTCGCTCCATGCCTTCTCTTTCCATGTTTTCTCCATGCCGTCTCTGCCCATGCTTTCTCCCTCCATGCCTTCTCTCTCCATGCCTTCAATCTCCACGCCTTTTCTCTCCACGCCTTCTCTCGCTCGATGCCTTTTCTCTCCATTCCTTCTCTGTCCATGCCTTCTCAATGCATTCTCTCTCTCCATGCCTTCTCTCTCTATATCTTCTCTAATCATGCCTTCTCTCTATGCCTTCTCTAAGCATGCTCACTCCATGCCTTCTTACTCTTCTTGTTTCCTTCATTCGGCACGCATTCTTCCCTGCTTCTTGTTTTTTTTCTCTCTATCTCCTCTCTCCCTCCCTCCCCCCTCCTCCGTTCTCGTATTCTCTCCCCTCCTCCATTCCACCTTCCTTTTTCTCCATGCCCCATCCATTCATATCTCTCTCCTCTTTATTCCACTCATTTTCCCCCCCTCTCCTCCTTCCTCACCTCGCACTTTCCTCCTCCTCTCCTCCTCTGTCTATCTATCTATTGCCAGACGCCTCAATCCCGTTTGGGGTGGCCACAAACAAATCGCCTCCAAGTCGCCCTGTCCCCCGCCATTTCGCTGCCCTGCTCCCAACTCACACCCCCCTCTCTCATATACCTCTCCACCCCATCCCTCCATCTCATCCTCGGCCTCCCCCTCCCTCTTCCCCCCTCCACCTCACTCACATACATTCTCTTCGTCAGTCTTTCACCCTCCATCCTCTCCACATGGCCAAACCACCTCAGTGTGTTCCTCATAACGCTTCCTATCACATCCACATCAACACCACAACGCTCCTTTATATCCTCATTCGTCAGCCTGTCTCCATGTGACTCCACAGGCTCCTCTTAAATAACTCATTTTCACTGCTCTCACTCTTGACTTGTGTCCTTCCAACAACGTCCAAGCTTCACTTCCGTACGTTAGAGTTGGTATCACATTACTGTCATGTAGTAACTTTTTCACTTCCATGCTCACTTCCCTGTTTCTTATTACTGCTTTCAAAGAACCAGCATCCTTTCTTCCCTGCTGTACCCTTTCAAGCACTTCACCCTCCAAACCTCCATCCTTACTCATCACACTACTCAAGTACTTAAACGTACTCACATTTTCCAATTCCTCACCATCCAACCTCGCTGTACATTCACTGACTTCACCTCTCTCAAAGACCATCACTTTACTCTTCCCTACATTCACCTTTAGATTCCGTTTCTTACACACTCTCTCAAACTCATCCACCAAGCCTTGCAGCTCCCCTTCGTCTTCATTTCACTTATTCCTCCACTTTTTCTTCAGTCTCTTCCCTCCTTCTCTCCCCGCCAGTTTCCTCCATCATTCCACTCTTTCCTTCCTCCCTCCTTCCCCTTCCCCTCTCTTGCGTAACTTCCTGTCACAGTGAGTTACCCGTCCCTTAGTTATTGCCTATTGCCTGTACCTCCCTCCCTCTCTATCAGGTCCTGCCGCCATCTCAGTCTTTGCCATGATGCTCTACATAGATTAACACATGTATATAAGTAGGCAGAGGCAGACAGACCGATAGAGAGGTAGATAAGTAGGTATGTAGGCAGGCAGCTTAGCTTGATGAATAGGTACATAAATAAACAGGTAGAGAGAATCAGATCGGTAAGTGAAGATCGATGGACAATATATAGGTGTAGACCAGGGGTTCCCAACCTGGGGTAAATTATCCCAAGTGGGGTAATTTGGTCTTTTGTGAAGGGTAATGGGGGAGGTAACAAAAAAAAAAAAAAATCTAAAAATCATACCAGTTATGATAGACTTTCAGACCTATACTAAAATTCAGAGATGAATGTTTAAAGTCATGTTTATTTGGTATCAGTGTTAATAATAAAAATAAATTACTCCTTGCAATAACTCTCTTGGTTTTAGCCTAACCTTTAATTAAGTCCTACATTCAAACTAAAATCTAGGCATCAAAATGTTAAGCAGCTAAAATGCAATTGTGGAAACATAAGCAATGAGGGGTAATGAGTGAAGGGAGGTGTGGAAAATGGGGTAATGGGTAAATAAAGGTTGGGAACCCCTGGTGTAGACAGACAGACAGACATACTGATAAGAGATAAGCCGTTGATGCAGATAAACAAGTGAAGCTTCTTTGTTTTAATGCAGAACGCTTCTCATTAGTCATAGAATAACGCCTTGTAAATTTTCGTTATGGGATGTCTTGTCTTCCTTGTAAGGCTGTTTGGTTGAGTAGTCTATTGTAATGAAAGTTGAAGTGCTCTGAGGCCCGTATTTTCGTCGATTATGGATGCACCCAGACACAGTTTCTTAAGCGATCGATTTTGCTTATTATACCCACTCTTTCTCCTTTGTGTTATATCAATCCTTCCAATATTGCCTCACTTAACATACGTAGCGTACAAATGGATATTAACCAGCCAGATCTAAAAATAAATCGCTAAGGAAGAGGTGCTAGGGAGCCTCCATAACCGGCGAGAATACGGGCCTGAAACACCCCACAGGTTGGCCCTTTCACTGTGCATTTTCTTTTAGATGAATAGATCGTTTGGCGTCTGCTGGAATAAAATAGTTCCTGGGTCACATCGGTCATTAATATAGCCTACTGTCTTTTGTAACCTTCGTGAACGATGGGTTTATAAGAAGAGAATGAAAATTATCGCCTTACGTTAGTGGGGATGAAATACAAAGCTGGTATATGACAGCCAAAGGGTTAAGGCAGTGGTGGTGGGAACGTGCCTGTGCTTGAACATGGAATATGTACGAGCGTGGTAATGAAAGAGTCACTCAGGTAAATAATATGGGTGTTGGTGAAACGCAGCGAGCTGTAGTTTATCAAGGTTAATTGCAAATTCCAAACATTGTCAGCAATCAACGCCTGTGACAAATTTTAGTTAACGAGGAGTGAAAATATTTTCATACCGTCGTAGCGTCTCGTGAACGGAGGTGCCCCATTTCCGTAGACTGTAATGAAGACTCATGTTAGGGCACGATGCTCCCGCATCTGCGTAATAGTATTATCTCTGTACTTGCAACCACCAGTCAACTGTATTTACCTTAAGAAAATTTTTTCGTAACTGGAAGTGTTCAGTTATACCCTCCATTAACACATTCACTACAAGAAGTCTTCCTTACACTGATTAAAGTAGTCTGGTAGTAGTAGGAAGAAAGTGTCAGTATGGCGAACGGGATTAAAGATATACTTGTTTGCAATGGTTTTAATACGCATTAATTATTGGCCATCATTTCATATTACGGGGTCACCACAACTTCATCGGTTTTACCAGGCTATGCAGAAACCTAGTGATTTATGTGTTATATTTGTAAAGTTATATTGGTATTTGGCTGTTTATACTAAGTCAAGTGAATAATGAACATCGTACGCTTCTCCGTCACCTCCACCACCTCCCCACCTGCTCCCGAGGCTCACACATCCCATTAGTCAGGTTGTGATTCATTAGTAATATTGAAGGGGTATTGGCCTCTCCTGTTGAATAATGGACTGATGCATTACTCCGTCACCTCCACCACCTCCCCACCTGCTCTCACGCTGGTCTCGAGGCTCACACACCCCATTAGTCAGGCTGTGTAAACCTATTGATTCATTTGTTATATTCTGAGTTGGTTTGGTCTGTGTTGGTGAATAGTGGACATCATACACTACCCAGTGACACCCACCTCCCCATCTGCTCTCACACACTAGTCCCGGGGTTCAGACATTCCATTAAAGTTTAGCAGCCAGGTATGTGAGGCAAGTTCCAGTTTAGAAGTCAGACGTTCCTGCAAATATATATACCAAGTTTTAGTATGAAGAAGGACATTGCAAAACATCCTGCTTTGAATTTAGTAATTTATATCACGTGCCATAAGGACTTTTTCTTTTGACTTCAGACTTACATGACAGTGCAAATTAAAGGAAAGCTCTTACAGTGAAATAGGGTATGAATGCTGTATCTAAACCCTGTATTTAGAAAAGCCTCTCCAAAGCTAAATAAATCTATCTGAAATAGGCCATGTTTGTGAAACGGTTAATCTTATGTGTCTCTCAGTGTCAGTCTGTTTATTGCCTGATGTTACATCCTATGAGGGGCTAGCCTTAAGAAACCTGTAGTATATATTATTCCACAGTAACGACCACTGTTGGCACGACACACCACCCTCTGTTATATACTGGCGCACCATATCTCTTCACCTCGTTGTCTGGTTTACTCCCCATCTCTTCCTCCCACTCACCACACTTTGTACACACACCTGGTTAACCTCACATATTCTTCCACCTTGTCTCCTCATCTCGTTCCCAGTCTCCCTCTCCTTCTCCTTCCACATTCTTCACTCTCATACACTCTCCTAGTCAATCTCTCGCTCCATTCCCTCATTCCATTATAAGTATAGCCTCGAAATTCCGTCCACAGGTAAACTTGTGTGTACTCGTTGGTTACTGGAGCGTCAAGTGGTAATTAGTACTGTAAGTTACGTGAAGTTATTATTGCTGCCACTTAGGAAATACCATTAACCCCTGCAGTACCAGGACGCTTATTCTTGTTGCTGATAAGGCAGTGGTGTTCAGGTAGGCAATATTGTTCAGATAAGGGGTAGCCTATCTCTCTCTCTCTCTCTCTCTCTCTCTCTCTCAGTAAATGGGATGATAGAGTTTGTAATCGCTTCTCTGCCAGACGTCACTCCAAGCTGAGTATACTGTAATTTTCCCACATAGACAAAAGCACAATGAAAAGCACGTCATAATATTCAGGTTGATCAGTGTGTTCTATAAGAGTCACTTTAATTACAGTGGCCTGAACAAGTATTAAGTCCCGTCTGTCCGTGAACTGTCCTTATTAAAGATTATATATCCTCTGTGGTAAGTACGTGTTCGTAGAGTCGTACTTGAACTAGAAGGCGTTAATCAAGATAGTATCCTGTATCTTCACTAAGAAAACTGTGATATATTTTTTAAAAGTTGGGTGGTGGCAAAGGTATTACTGAGGAGAATAAAGATGGTTTAGATAAATGTGTGTGTGGAGGCGGGGGTGCTTTTGCTTGTGTGTGTTTGTGGTTGTATGTTTGTGTATGTGCGTTTTTCTTGTGTGTATCATTAGTGTGTGTGTGTGTGTGTGTGTGTGTGTGTGTGTGTGTGTGTGTGTGTGTGTGTGTGTGTGTGTGCGCGCGCGCGCCTGTGTGCGTGTTTTTTTTTTTCTGAGCATGTTTGTGTTATGTGTTTGATCATGTCTGTTTTTGTGTATTTATTAACCTTTCCATAACAGCGTCTTCCCTACTGTTACGTGTCAGTTAACGACATGGAGTAATATTCATCTGAAACTGAGTTCTCGAAGAGTGAATCTTAATCCATCCATCCATCCATCATCCAATCCTACGTTACCTCATGAGGAGCTTAGGAGCCCGGGGCTAGGCAAGTTGGTTTCGACATATAAGATGAAAGTGACCAGCCACACTCATCCATGAGTGGCATTACATGAGCAATCAACCCCAACCACCCCTTAGATATAAACGTGTACACACTCAAAAAAGTATCGTTACACCTACTGCACGATACAAACTGACACCACGAATGAAACGTTTGATAACTGTCTTCCTCCAACCCTACCGAGACAGCTGGATTGTTCAGTACGAAACTCATCGGACCTCCCTGTAACGGTACTTTTTTGGGTGTGTACACGGGCTCAATCCGATTTGAGGGCCGTAATTACCTACTAAACTACCAGGCGCGAAAATTTGGTTATATGGTTACCACCCAGCGTAGTAAATTGTTTCCTGGTGTGCGGGAAACCATTTGGCTTGTCACTCAGTGTAGAGTCACCCACAGGCAGACGCAAGAGGAAATAGGCTAATGAAGGAAAGAAAGACAGAAGAGGGAGTGCAAAGCACCTGTAGGCAGAAGGACAAGAAAAGAATGAAGGAAAGAAACACAGGAGAGGATGGAGGGAAAGACGGATGGAGAAGAGGAAGGGGCAGACACCCGACAGCAGCACTACATCGAGTGAGTGGATGGTGAGCGCCCCCACCTACCACAGGTGAGCGCCTGCACCTACCACAAGCGCCCCCACCTACATACCATTAACCCTCTCGTCAGAACAGTGCTAGTATTTATTACAACTAACCCCAGACGATTTAATTCATCTGAGGGAGAGAGAGAGAGAGAGAGAGAGTGAGTCATAGGAGCCTGAGAATAGAAGAAAAAGATGTAAAAGGTCAGTAGTGGATACATCAGTAATGGCCATAAACTTTTTTGTGATATATTTGGTGATATCGCAGCATCCAGCCGACGTGTATTTTCTGCTGCAATTAATGTTATAAAACTTTTGAGATACCGCCTTAAGAGTTTGTTGTCATTTTTTAGATCATGATATAAACATAAACAGGTTAATAAAAAGCGCAAATAATGAAAGATATTTACTGCACTGTTATACCCTTTTTACTTTAACCCGGCCTAAAATTGCCATCTCTCCATTGCTGAGTTTTGACAATTGGTTATCACTGGAATGTGGTGGTAATCATGAAGTATTGTGGAAGGGATGTAGTGCTGTGGTTTTGTCTATTTCTGCCTCTGACCTACATGAAATAAACTGCAAAAGGGATGAAAATGTAGGCCAACTTAGAGTAAAAGGAGTATAGTTTATCTCTCATCAACCTGTTAAATCGATGATGTCTTTATTTTAATCAGGCCACCTAGACAATTGTATTATTATTAAGGGATATTTCTTATAGTGAAGGTGTTAATGAAGGCTAGATTTAATCCCTCCAGTTCTAATATTTTCTCCTGAACTGAATAAAATCGTTTTGTAGCAGCCAGACTATAATTGATCAAAACATGCTGGGGTTAAAGGAGTTAATATTGCAGCCTAGTGTGTGTTGGCCTGTCAGTCAGTTCACGAGGCACCCCGACAACGAGTTAAGCGATCACTCCCAAAGCAGTGCCCGGTGCCACAGTTATAGTTTTTAATGGGAGAATTAAACCCACACACACTGTACAGATGCATCGTAATCCGCGTGACTTAGACTATCATCATACCTGGAAAGGGTTCAGGTACAGACAAAAGTGTTGACTCTTGACAAACACAAAACCTGTTGAGGGTCGGAATCGAGCAGAAAATGTATTTTCACGATAACATTTCGGTATATGTGTATAGTTGGTCCAGAAAAAATCATGACGTTAAATTAAAGAACATTTTTTTTTTTTTTTAACGTAAGAGCTCAGCCCGTGTGTTTTACCATTCTCTTTTTTTTTTTTTTTCCTGCCGTGCTCCCTAATGGGCTCTCCTCTGCTCCATTTTTATTTTTTTTCCTTTGTCGTCCTGTCCATTTGCACTCTGTCTGTTCTCATCCATTTTCCTTCTTTCCCATCTTCTTTGCGACTTTTTTTTTTTCCTTCCGTGCTCCCTAATAGCCTTTCCTTTGCTCCATTTATTTTTCCATCTGTCGTCCTTTCCATTTGCACCCTGTCTGTTCTCATCAATTTCCTTTCTTTCTCTCCATGTTTCTTGCACATCATAGCATAATAATTTTCTTTCAGTCTGACACACATGACACCAATTTCTTCCCTATCATACACTAATATGTTCTCTTCTCACTAACCTAACTTCTCTTCTACTTTGATTATCAGTTCATTTTTCTTTTCCCCTTCCCTTATTTATTTATTTATTTTTTTTTCACGTATTTCTACCAGTTTTCCTTCACCTTTCATCGCCAATCTTCCTTCACTTTCCTCATCCCTCTTCCCTCGCGAATCCCTTCATCGTTTTTTCGCCTTCGGTCTGGCCCTCACCCTCTCCATCAGTAGGATCATGAAGTAAATTCCCTTGGACCAAATGGCTCATAACAGGAACTCCCTTGTATACCATCAGGAAACAGCGGAGAGAGAGTGAGTGGGAGGGAAGGGAGGAAGGAAGGAACGAAAAGGAAAGGGGTAAACAAGGAAGAAGCATGTTGAGAATGCATAAGGAGATAAGGGCTAGTGTAGAGAAGTTGGAAGGGAAGGAAGGAAGGAAGGAAATGGGAAAAGAATAAAAAGGGAAAAATGTGGAAAAGGACGAGCAAGGGAAGGAAGGAGTACAAGACAGGAGGAGGGAGGAAAGGGTGAAAAAGACGAAGAAAATTAGTAAAGATGAAAATGAAGATGGAAAAGAAGAACCAAAGGAAGAGAAAGACGAAGAGATGGAAGGAGTATAGAGGAAAAAGGAATGAGGGGAAAGGGAGATTTAAATATAGAGAACAAAAGGTGTGTAATGGAGGAAAGAGGAAAGAGTGAAGAGGAAAGACACGAGAAAGAAGTGAACACGGTGAGTAGTGTAGAAACTGAGACAAGAACAGGAAAGAAGTGAATATATTATCAGATAAGGGAAGATAGGGAAAGGAACACACACACACACACACACACACACACACACACACACACACACACACACAGAGGCAAAGAAGGGAGAGAATGAGCGAGAGGAGAATTGAGAGACTGTAGGAAGTGAGACGTCGGGTAAGGAGATGAATAAGAAATGAGAAGGTAAGGAGAGGGAGAGGACAGAGTCTGGAAAATACTGTATTCTGAAACAGGAGGGAGTGAGAAGGGGAGCTGGTGAATTGAAGATGATGGAGGAGGAGATGACTAAGTAATGGAGGGGAAATGAGGCCGAATGATTGAGTCTGGGAAATGTTTGTTGGTGGAAGTGGAAAGGGACTTGAGTTTTGGCCTTGATGGCCGTGTTTGTGGAGCATCATCATCATCATTATCACCGTCATAACTTTCTCCCATTATTAGTATCACCATCATGTTCGTTATTATCGGCATCATCATCATCGCCATTATCATCATCATCATCATCATCCCAACACTTCCCCCTTCCCCTGCCTTCAGCTCCTCAGTTACAAACACCCTCTCCGTCTCTCTCATCCTCATTCAGTTCCTTACTTTTCTCATCCCAGCTTCAGTTTCTTGATTACTGTCTCCCCTAATCCACCTTCATTTACAACCCTCCTCCCCTCCCTCCTGCCACGTGCATGTCCTCCACCTTGTCGCCCTGCTCCTTTCGCAAGGGGAGGGGGAGAAACGTTTTGGTGCGCATGCGCGTTTGAGCAGTGGTCTGGCCTGCCTTCGTAGCCCTCTAGGCAATCTAAAGATGCACGTCTTCCCAGTCTAGTTCTCCACATTTCATTCTACTTTTATACTGTGTGTCACTGATGCAAACTAAATCTACTTTTTAATGAAATAAATAGCGTACAAAACAATAGTCGGGTGTAGTAAGGAAAATGAATAACAGTAAGAAAAATGAATACCGGTAACCAAGGGAGAGACATAAGGAAGCTTCCCTGAGCAGGTGATGCGGCCTGCTGCATACATGGTGTGCGATTGCCTGCCTCGCCCAGCGACATCGTCCGTCTCAGCCCTTGACAATATTGCCTATTTTAACTCATAATTGGTCGAGTAGGCTGATTATGTATGATAAAATTCTGTTCTTTTCACCTGGGCATCAATAATTATTCCAAATGTATCGGTGTAGGCGTAATAAAATAGCAAAACATAAGGTGGAAGTGCCTAGTGCGCATGCGCCAACTAAACCCTGCGCAGGTGCTCCCCCTCCCTCTCTCCTCTAGTCCCGGCGGTTACCTGTGAAGACATCCCTTCGTGTGTCTTCAAATTCATCTCCGTTCATCGGCTCAGTTAAGTCGTTTATTGTTATTTTAGTGAGTAGAAATGAGAAATTAGTATTTGGGGAACACTTTCAGGGCTTTTGATGGCTGTATCTTATTGTGTGATGGAGATATTTGCGAATTAGTTGATGGAGTCGGGGGTTTCAACAAAAAGTGAAGATTTCCAGGGCAGCCATTCTCCATGTTAATCTCGGTTCATCCAGTCAGTCAAGTCGTTTATCGTTACCTCTGTGAGTGGGATGGATAAATTAGTGCCTGGGGAACACTTTGAGGGAATTTAGTGCGTGTGTCTTACTTGGTCATTGAGATATTAGAGAATTAGTTGATACCGTCATGATGGCCACAAACCAGGGGAGATTTCAACCTGTTCCATTTTCACCCATGCCCATCCGTAAAGTCAATGTGTCTTTCCCAGTCACTGTAGGTGAGACAGAGAAATAAATATCCTGGTACCCTTTTGAGGTGATAATGGAGTGTGACGTAGCGCTTGGTGATGATGATAAAGGAGCATGACTTAGTGCTTGGTGATGGTGATAGTGGCTGGTTAGTTTACGTAGGCGACACGGCCATCTTGAACGTTCATCGTCATTGATCTTCAACTTCATCGCCATCCATCCACATAGTAAAGCCGTATATCGTCAACAATGTAGATAAAATCGCTACAGCCATGTTTAAAATATACTGTGAAATAGTATGAAGCAGAATTATTTGTTGGTTATGGAGATATTACCGTGTTTGTTGATGGCGCCGCGACCCCTGCAAGATGTACGAGATGGCAGCCTCGGCCGTGCTCCATTTTCATCCTTTCTCGTCCATAAAGCCAAGGCGTTTATCACAGTTTTTGTCGGTGGGATAGAGAAATAAATGTCCTGGTAATCTTTTGAGGCGAGAATGGAGAGTGATTTTGTGTTTGATGATGGTGATATTGGCTTTTTTTTTTTTTTTTTCTTAAATGGTTTGGTCGCACCTAGGCGGCACGGCCATCTTGAGCATTCAGCGTCTTAGACCATCGTCAACTTCATCGCCATCCATCCATGTAGTTATTCAGTTTATCGCTAGCATTGTAGGTAACATTGCTAGGTTAATGCTTAACATATACTTTGAGGTAATTTTAAGGTAGGATTATTTAATGATTTTTTGGAGATTGGCGATTTTGTTGATGTAGCCATGATCCCTGCAGGACGTACGAGATTTCACTCGGCCGTGCACCATTTTGATCTTAATGCATCAGGATGGTTAACTCGTATCTCGTAATAATAATGAGTTGGATTGCTAGATTAATGTCCCAAGATTATTTTTACCTGGTTTTGGATAATTCTGGACTTAGGATTTTTTTTTTTTTTTTTTAATTAGCGAGTTTAAGGACACTATAACGTAGCACCATCTTCGTCCTCCGCCATCTTCTCGTTAATCTCCATCCATCCGTATTAACTCGTTTATCGTTACTGTACTTGAACGATTTTATCCATTCTACTATCTATCTCTGTCTATTGCCAGACGCCTGAATCCCGTTTGGGGTGGCCACAAACAAATCGCCTCCAAGTCGCCCTGTCCCTCGCCATTTCACTGCCCTGCTCCCAACTCACACCCCCCTCTCTCATATACCTCTCCACCCCATCCCTCCATCTCATCCTCGGCCTCCCCTTCCCTCTTCCCCCCCTCCACCTCACTCACATACACTCTCTTCGTCAGTCTTTCACCCTCCATCCTCTCCACATGGCCAAACCACCTCAGTGTGTTCCTCATAACGCTTCCTACCACATCCACATCAACACCACAACGCTCCTTTATATCCTCATTCGTCAGCCTGTCTCTCCATGTGACTCCACAGGCTCCTCTTAAATAACTCATTTCCACTGCTCTCACTCTTGACTTGTGTCCTTCCAACAACGTCCAAGCTTCACTTCCGTACGTTAGAGTTGGTATCACAATACTGTCATGTAGTAACTTTTTCACTTCCATGCTCACTTTCCTGTTTCTTATCACTGCTTTCAAAGAACCAGCAACCTTTCTTCCCTGCTGTACCCTTTCAAGCATTTCACCCTCCAAACCTCCATCCTTACTCACCACACTACCCAAGTACTTAAACGTACTCACATTTTCCAATTCCTCACCATCCAACCTCGCTGTACATTCACTGACTTCACCTCTCTCAAAGACCATCACTTTACTCTTCCCTACATTCACCTTTAGATTCCGTTTCTTACACACTCTCCCAAACTCATCCATTCTACTGCTGGGCTATTTTATTTATTCTGCCATCGGGTGATTTTATTGATTTTACTCGTGAACGATTTTATTCTGCTTCCACTATTGCCTCTACTTCTGCTTCAGCTTCTTTCTCTCTTGTTTTGTACTTCAGCTCCTACTTCTGCTGCTCCTGCTTCAGCTTCTTCCTCTCTTGTTTTGTACTTCAGCTCCTACTTCTGCTGCTTCTGCTTAATTTCTACTCTTGCTTCTACCTCGGCATCTACTCCTACTGCTTCTGTCGCATCTATTCCTTCTCCTTTACCGCAAGTCTGTTCATTCCACTGCCTGACGATTTTATATTTTTTACTTTCGGATTATTTTCTTCCACCTCTTCCTTGTCTCTCCTCCCCTCCTCATCTCTTTCTCCTCTCCTTTTCCTCCTATCCCTCTTCCTCTTCCACCTAGTCCCTCTTCCTCTTCTTCCTCTTCCCTTTGTCTTCATCATCTCCTCCACTCCTCCCTCGTATTCCTCCTCCTCCCTCTTCTATCTTACTCCTCCTCCCTCTTATCATCTCCTCCTGCTCCTCCTCCTCCTCCTACCACTCCTCCTCCTCCTCCTACCACTCCCCCTACTTGTATTCATCCTCTTCCCTTTCTCCTCCTCCTCTTCCCTTTCTCCTCCTCTTCCTCCCCCTCTCCTCCTCCTTATCCTCCCTTTACTCCCTCTTCTCCCTTTCGTCCCTCAAAAATCTGCGTCCTCAGTGAATGTTTATTTTCATGTTTGTTTATTCATTTTTATTTATGCCTGTCTCAGTGACTCCCATTATTGCTGGTGATTATGGCGGGTGTGTGCGCTGGGGTAAAAGGAAATAACCTGAATATGCACAGGAGAATCAAGAAAGGGAGGGAGGGAGGAAAGTGGCGGGAGGGAATGAAGTGTGGTGGGGGAATGGAGGAGTGGGGAGGTATGATGGGAGAGGAGGGATTATGCGGTAGGAGGGACGGGGAGGGATGATGAGGTAGGAGGAGAGGGGAGGGGAGGGGTGGCCAACTGTGCTCAGGGTATTGGGGGAAATGGATGGGGGTTTACCAAACGCCGTACGGCTTTGGTGGAGGGATTTTATTAATCGTGTGGAAATGTTGGTGTAAATGTGAATAGGAAGATACTTTACTAGACTTGTTATAGCATAAGGACGACCCCCTCCCTTCCCGCACACAACATGCGTTTGTGCCGCTGAAGTCCACTAATGGATGGACTTACAGGTGTGATAAATAGACTGAGCATATTTCAGGTAATATACCGTAAGAAAAGGATTAAATATGTGTGTGTGAAAGTCGGGTATCACATGATCATCATCCCCTCCATTTTTACCTCCGCCAAGGAGGTTATATTTTCACCACTGTCCGTTTGTTTGTGTGTTTGTTTGTTGGTCGGTTTGTGAGCAAGATTACACAAAAACTACTGGATGTATTTCCACGAAACTTGATAGAAGAATGGGCCTTGGCCCAGAATACAGTCCATTAAATTTTGGTGCCGATCCGGATAAAGGTGTGGATCCTGGATTTTATTTTTTATCACTTTCTTTTTAACATTGCGAGATAGGGCGTTGGCGGAGGTATGCACTCTGCTGAGTGCCATTCTAATTTGTACTGTACTTGCCGAAGTTACAGCATGTGTTCCTGTGTCCTTCTTCATTTTTTAGTAAATTTAGTAACATTAAATGGAATACATCCGGCTTGGCACGTACCGGTACGAAGTGAGTGATAACATTTCACGAGGTTGTGTCGCCTTACCAACTGGATATTTACAAATGATCCAACAGTATGGAGTCTACTTGGAATCTCGCAAATTTTTCATTTTCCCTGAGGCCCGGAGGTTACCCAGCCAGTAATAAAAACATGGGTCAGACTCTGTTTAGTTACTGTTTCTGTGGAGGCAGTTATTCGTTGAGTGGGTTATACCAGTGATCGACATGTGTAGGTGTAAACAGTCCTTTAACTCTCGAAGCTACACGGTTTCCGCACGTTGGATATGGTGGGAAGGGTACTTAGCGTACCGCCCTTCGCCTATCGGCTGATAGTCGGGAAGCTTATAGGTCCCTGCTGTATAGTTCCCTTCCCATTTAAGATTTAACAATGACCCACGCCATCAGCTATGAGTGACACAGGTCTAGAGGGTCAGTAATATGATTTTATTATTTTCTTTTATGCCAGTATTAATTGCATTATTGTTCAGCTTTAAGGGTATGGCAGAATAAGTTCGTGGAATGTATATCACTGTTTTTGTGTGCCATAGAACAATATTATTCCGAGATCATTTAATTTTACCGTCAAAAAAATAAAAAAATAAAAATGCAAAGAAACCGGTGAGCTGGTCCCGACAAATACGTGAGGAAATGCTTTGTTATTCATTTTTTTTTCTTTTTGTAATTATTGCTACCTAACTATTTGGTACGCATAAATAGAGGTATACATACATGTGTGTGTGTGTGTGTGTGTGTGTGTGTGTGTGTGTCTCTCTCTCTCTCTCTCTCTCTCTCTCTCTCTCTCTCTCTCTCTCTCTCTCTCTCACACACACACACACACACACACACACACACACACACACACACACACATTTAACTCTTTCAGTATTTTGCTGGCTCACTCCAGCCCGACGCTGTCTCCATTACCATTATCCATCCAACACATTTTTTGCACCATTTTTGCCTCACCCCACACTGCTGCCTCACCCCACACTGCTGCCTCACCCCACACTGCTGCCTCACCCCACACTGCTGCCTCTCCCCACACTGCTGCCTCACCCCATACTGCTGCCTCACCTCACACTGCTGCCTCACCTCACATTGCTGTCTTATCTCATACTGCTGTCTCACTCCACACTGCTGCCTCTCCCCACACTGCTGCCTCTCCCCACACTACTGCCTTACCTCACACTACTGCCTCACCTCACATTACTGCCTCACCTCACACTACTGCCTCACCTCACACTACTGCCTCACCTCACACTACTGCCTCACCTCACACTACTGCCTCGCCTCACACTACTCCCTCACCTCACACCACTGCCTTACCTCACACCACTGCCTCACCTCACACTACTGCCTCACCTCACACTCCTGCCTCACCTCACACTCCTGCCTCACCTCACACTCCTGCCTCACCTCACACTACTGCCTTACCTCACGCCACTGCCTCACCTCCCATTGGGGCCTCACCCCACACTGCGGTTTCACCCCACACTACTGCCTCACCTCACACTGCTGCCTTACCTCACACTGCTGCCTCACCTCACGCTGCTGCCTCACCTCACGCTGCTGCCTCACCTCACACTGCTGCCTCACCTCACACTACTGCCTCACCTCACACTACTGCCTCACCTCACACTACTGCCTTACCTCACGCCACTGCCTCACCTCCCATTGGAGCCTCACCCCACACTGCGGTTTCACCCCACACTACTGCCTCACCTCACACTGCTGCCTCACCTCACACTGCTGCCTCACCTCACGCTGCTGCCTCACCTCACGCTGCTGCCTCACCTCACACTACTCCCCACTCCCACCCAGTTCCTCATTCACTTTGCCACTCACTCACTAATGCCCCCACCCACGCGCACACACTCACCTACTCACCTGATCAACTTGACTCATACATTACCCCACCCACTCACTCTCACCTGCCCAGCCATCCACCCACCTGGCCACTTAATCACTCACCCAGCCTCCAACTAAATAACTCCCGCTCACTCACTCACTCAGTGACTCACTCACTCAGTGACTCACTCACTCACTCTCACTCACTCACTCACTCACTCACTCCCTGCTCCTTTTTCACTCACGCTCACTCATTCATTTTCATACTTTCCAACCCTCTCCCATTCCTTCTTTCGCTCACTCTTACTCATTCACTAACTCACTCACTCATCTGGCGTGTTTGGTGTCGTATCCTTTTTGGTCTCCCAAATGGTCTCCCTCATTACTGTTCATCCCCACCAGACCACGTTAACTCCACACCACACCTACCTTACTGCATCCCTGCCTTACTCCACCCCTGCCTTACTCCACCCCTGCCTTACTCCACCCCTGCCTTACTCCACCCCTGCCTTACTCCAACCCTGCCCTACTCCACCCCTGCCCTACTCCACCCCTGCCTTACTCCACCCCTGCCGTACTCCAACCCCTGCCTTACTCCTACCCTGCCGTACTCCATCCCTGCCTTACTCCATCCCTGCCTTACTCCATCCCTGCCTTACTCCATCCCTGCCTTACTCCATCCCTGCCTACTCCAACCCTGCCTTACTCCAACCCTGCCGTACTCCAACCCTGCCGTACTCCAACCCTTCCATACTCCACTCCTGTCTATCCCTGCAATACTGCAACGATTCCTTACCAAACCTTTGCCACTCCCTACCTTCCTTCCATCTTTCTTTCCTTTCTTCCTTCCATCTTTCTTTCCTTTCTTCCTTCCTTCCTTCCTATAACATAACCAATCCACCTTTGCCCGTTCCTTCCTTTCGACAAGGTTTTTCTCTCCACACATTTCGTTAATTGACCTTCCTTCCTCCCTCTGCTCTTGTTTGCCTTCCATATGCGCGCTCGCGCGCGTGTATATGTGTGTGTGTGTGTGTGTGTGTGTGTGTGTGTGTGTGTGTGTGTGTGTGTGTGTGTGTGTGTGTGTGTGCGTATTCACTGGCCATCCAATACCTCTTCTGCCACACCACTCCACGCCCGACCTTTCCGCCGTCCACCACATGTATTTGAGGACAACCCTGTCACTCCCCAGTCCCCTCCACTCATCACTTCTAACTGTAAATGCCCATCCGTCTACCAGCTTCCCGCAGACCACCACAGCCACACACCACCACACACCACCACACTGACATCTATCACACCCTCCCATCATCACCACCACCATATCCACCCAATAACACCCTACCGCCCACCACACCCACCTAACACCACCCTGCCACCCGCCACTCCCAAGCAACACCACCCTGTCATCCACCACACCCTATCGTCACCACCCTGTGACCCACCACACCCTATCATCACGACCCTGTCACCCACCACACTCATCCATCACCACCTTGCCACTCACCACACCCACCCATCACCACTCTGCCATCCACCACACCCATCCACCACACCCATCCAACACCACCCAACCACCCACTGCATTCACCCACTGCATTCACCCAGTACCACCCTGCCACCACACCCACACAGCACCCTCCACCACACCCACCCAACACCACATTTCCACCCACCACACCCATCTCCACCTTGCCATCCACCACACCCATCTCCACTCTGCCACCCACCACACCCACCCAACACCACATTTCCACCCACCCAACACCACATTTCCACCCACCATACCCACCCAGCACCACCCTGCCGCCTACCACACCCACCCACTAAACCACCAGCCAGCACACGCTCAGTACTGCATCAGACCCACAGCACATCTCCAGCAGGGGCCAGGAGTCTGTTGCCTCTGTCCTGCCTGGCGTTACAGCACCAGCCATTTCCCAGACACCAACGTATACCCAGGCTTCTGTTAGAGATATGACAAGAGCTGGTACACACTATCAGGCCTGAATTTATTGACTGGTTGGATGGTGTAATTATCTAGTGTTACTCTCTGGCTACCGATATACAATTATAATGACCGTAAGAGAGACCCGTCGATGTAAAGATGTTAGAATATCACGGGACCCTTAGGTCTGTCATGTTATTAGGCATTAGAATATTCTCTTCATTGTTTTAGTTTAATATCGTATTCGTTTTTAGGCCGGTCTTTATACAGTTTCAGTCGTGTCCCTCTTTCATTTCCATCTGTGCAGCTTTCCTTCTTCCTTTTCTTTCACCTTTTCCCCACATCGACTCTCATAATTCTTGCCATTCAGCTTGTGACCCTATTCCCTTGCCCCTCGCAGATTCTCCCCAATGTTGTTATACTAACCTTCATTACTATGCAGATTTATCCA
This sequence comes from Coenobita brevimanus, assembly GCF_032717465.1. Taxonomy (NCBI): domain Eukaryota; kingdom Metazoa; phylum Arthropoda; class Malacostraca; order Decapoda; family Coenobitidae; genus Coenobita; species Coenobita brevimanus. Next base: position 51,690,127 of record NC_137050.1, read on the forward strand.
CACTCGGCTGATCTCTTCCTATCATTCTCCTAATGTTCCTTCATTTATATCTCTCTCTTTATAAATCTCATTGTCGTTGTGACCCAGCCACTCAGATCATCCATGAAGGGAATTACCATCTATTCACATCATACTGTATATCACATTCATTCATTCATTCATTCCAAGTAACCCCTTTACTGCGATGATCTGTCTTCCATTTTATGCAGACTACCACTAGATAACTCTATTCAGCTATCAAAGGAGCTCTGGTAGTGAACTTGTTAATAAAGGCTACAGTTTAACCTCCTCGATCTTAATAAGGCTTTCCTAACCCGAACAAACCGTCTGGTGATATGATGAAATTATAACAGTCGACCTCGTAAAGTGTTATAATTATGTATTACCACAATGTTACTACGATATTTTGTCATACAATTATAGCACAATTCTGTATTACCAGAATCATCTTACAAGTTAGTTGAAATATTAGACATTACTAAAGGGATAACTCAATATGTAATGTATAACCTAGCAGTATTACCATTGCACAATTATATGCGTATGTCTGTTATACATACAAATCTTACAAAATGTCAATGTCATACAACAACCATTGCATTTATTCAAATATGTCTATACCACTTGTTTAAAATGTAATATTACTAGATCATTTCAATTTACTATGAATATTGTATGTGTACAATATTATAATCAATATTATATACTAATAGATTAGCATATGTCAATGATAATTGACATACACCACATCTCAATTATCCACTCTTTGCCTTCATATTCCAGCCCCTCCCTCCCCATCCCTTCCCTCACTTTATTTTCAGTCCGCCTTCACTGTCCTGCACACCTTCAGATTCTCAGCTGCACTTCCCACATTGTTCTCTTCCACCACCTCATTTCTTCAGCTGCTTCCCTCCCACCCATCCCACAGACACACAACTGTTCCCCTTCCCCCACCTTCAGTTCCTTACCTGTGCTTCCCCCCCCCACACACACACAGTCTCCTTCTCTCACCTTAACTCCTTGACTATAATCTCCTTCACTGCTCCCTTCCTTAGTTCCTTCAGTTTCCCTCACCCTAATTTCATATTCTTTATGACTTTCCTAATCCCCCTTCACTTACAAACCCTCCACGTTTCCCTCACCTGCATGTCGTCCACCTTGTCGCCCTGCTGCTCTCGCATTCATAGACGTCCCAATAATCCTCGCCGCGTCCTCTGATTCCTGAAGGCATGATATGATCCGTTCCTGGCATTATGGAAGCATCTCAATACGACAGAGGGAGGGGGAGGAAGAGAGAAAGAGGAAGGAAGAGGGAGAGAGAAAAGGAAGAGGAAGAGGGAGAGAGAAAGAGGAAGGAAGAGGGAGAGAGAAAAGGAAGAGGAAGAGGGAGAGAGGAAAAGGAAGAGGAAGAGGGATATGGGGGAGACGAAAGTAATGCTGAGAGATGCAAAGAGGGAAGAAGGATACGCGGTAAAATGATATGGAAAGTTCGCATGCTGGAGAAAAATAGGTAGCTGCTAACGAGTTCCCTTTTTATAATGAACAACTGTACAAAAAAGTATCGTTACGACGTTGTACTAAACAATATGACAAACGACGATGGTTTAGGAACAACAGGCAGGGGGCTGGGAAACTGTTGGTACCCCTGCATATCTAACAGTGTTGGTTATGCATGGGGTACAAGAGGCATTTCCTGAGTTTGAGGTAACAAATGCATCGATATGAATGTATCAACCCTTCGGAAACAGCAGCCATCGTAGTGTTCGTTACGTATCTATCGGACCCCTGAGTAACGATACTTTTTTGTACATCTGTACATGCACAGTGCCCCTAAAATTACACATCCCCGTGGACTCCAGTATTATTAAAAACTAAATAATATAACGTTAGCTAAATCGTAAGTAAAGCAACCGCATTGTAATTACCTGAGAAGCGGCATGGTAATGACTGTTTCTTGCTTGATAATTTCGCCACCTTTGTGAGAGCAAGGGCTCCATAATTGTTATATAATTGCACGGTGTTATTGCCTATAATAATTCCTGCGTCGTAAGAGAATTATATGAAAGTGTGCCTGTGTAATTATTGATGTTTGTTGATGATGTTAGTTGATGTTCTCGCTGTTATATGAAAGTGTGCCTGTGTAATTATTGATGTTTGTTGTTGATGTTAGTTGATGTTCTCGCTGTTATATGAAAGTGTGCCTGTGTAATTATTGATGTTTGTTGTTGATGTTAGTTGATGTTCTCGCTGTTTTGGCCACAACTTGATAGTGATTTTTATTTTTACTTCCTCATTGTTTTCTTCGTTTCCTTTCATTCGTCCCTCACCACATCGTTTTAATCGTGTTTTAATATTTTTCGTTTCCATTCATCGCTCACCACTTTGTCCTCAGTTTCTTTACCATTTTTTTTTCCATCCCTTTCTACACACTCCATCTCTCTTGTCTTCCAGTCTTGATTTCCCTCAGGTTTTCATTTTTTCTTTCTCATTATGCGATTATTATCTCACATGTCAAGAAATTTCTCTCTCTCTCTCTCATCACTGTCTCCTTCCTCTTCCTCCTCCTCTTGCCTTTTGTCCCTGTAATTGCTGGTTCCTCGTTCAGTTAGACCTTTCACTCATTTTTACCCTCCTTCCTCATTAACGTTTTATACCTGTGTCTCCATTCTTTTTGTTTTTCTTCCTTCGTCTTCCCATTGTTCCTCTAATTACTGCTTCGCCTTTTGATTAATATCTTTCACTCTTATAATGACTCATACTCGGCCACGCTAAACAAACAGGCAATTCCATTCACAAAAGCTTTAAACACTGACGAAAAAAATGTAGGAATAAGAAACGCATGATAGGACAAATTATAAGCATGGATCTCAAATTCGATTCTTTTCCAGAAGAAAATAAGAGCGATAAGGATTTTAAGAGAACGGGAAGAGACAGGAAATAAGTGACATTGATCGACAAGACGGAGTAAGTTTGTGATTGTCTCAGCAAAGAAGGGCGAGAGAAGAAAACTGATGATGAAAGCGTGCATTTGAGTGTTAAGGAAGGTGAGGGAGAAAATGAGTCAAATGGTTGATTAATCCGTTCAGGCCAGGGACCTTTTTTTTTTTTTTTTTTTTTTCCACCAGACGATTCAGTGGAATTGGGAGAGACTTTCCTAGATGGAGGGGTGAACCGTATCCGTCATTGATTCCTTCAGTACGAGAGGTCTTTCCTAACTTTAGTAAAATGGCATCGAGGCAGCAGGAATAAAATTATAGAACTGATCACCCCAGAAGTGGTTACGAAAGTGAGTGAGATCTGGGTGAGTGGGTGAGGCTCAACACTTGTCTATCCTCAGCAGTACTTTTTTTTTCTTTTACTCGTGCTGTCTCTAGGCTATTTTATGTTGCACAGAGGAGTCTTTTTGACCTAAGTGATCAGGGTTAGATATAGCCTTCATTTCCATTGTACTGCTAAAGTGTTCTTTTAAAATTATCTAATAGAAGCGAGAATAAAATGGCAAATGACGTAGTTGTAGTCAGTGAGGTAAGGGTAAATGTGAAGCCTATGCCCAGAGTCGGACACATAAAAAAAAAAAAAAAAAAAAAAATATACAGTAAGTACCGGTATTGTATTTAAGATTGAGAACGTGGCAGACAGACAGACTGGTGACGAAATAATGACGCCTCACCTTAAAAAAAAAAAAAAAACAAGAATGGAAAAACCAAAGGAGCCTGTAATGTATCTGAGGGAAAGACGCAGACAGACAACAGGAGAGGAAGTGGAAATAAAAATAGGAATGAATTTATGAAGATATGTAAAAGTTGGCGAGGCTTTAGCATATTTTTCAGCCATCCACGTTTACCTCTTGGAACTAATGTGCTCTATCAAGATAGTCTTACCGTTACCATTACTATATTCCGTTCACTGTAACTTGGCCGAAAAATTTCAACATCTCCATCTTGAATGCCGAACTGTAACAAGAGATAAGCACTAGAATCTGATGCTAGTCACGAAGTAGTTCCATGGAAGGGATGTAGAGCCATAGTATAGTCTTAATCTACCATTCAGCTACGTGAATAATATGCTAAAGGAAAATCTAGGCCAAGTTAAAGTGAATGAACTATACCACTAATACTTCCGCCGGGTGCTGGAGAAGGGCGCCTTCGCACGGTGGTACTGACAACTTCGGCGGCGCCGATGCCTGGTTATGCAAATGTCCCTCAACTCCCTCCCCATCAAATGAAAGGGCAATGGTGGACTGCAGGAGGGGGGCAGCTTCAGCATGCAGTCTACCGGGTTCGCATTCATATGAACGTGGAATTGTAACCTACCACCACCACCACCACCACCACCACACCACACCACACCACACCACACCACACCACACCACACTTCTACAATTACCACCTCTTCAGCTACTATTATCACGTGAATCATAACTACTGTGCTTCGTCTACTTTAACCCTGCCTAAAATTCTCATGTCTCTCTCATCAAATTCTGAGATTTATCAGGAGATTAACGCTAGAATATGATGCTCTTCACGATGAAGTGCCGTGAAATGGTTGAAGAGACGTAATATTTTGTCACAGAACTACGCGAAACAACCAGAAAAAGAAAGAAAAGTTGCGCCAAGTTGAGGTGAACTTGCTATAAAACTTCCATTGCTTTCAGTCACGTTTATCACAACTACTAGTGTCACCATTTGACTGGACGGTTTCGTGGGTGGGGGAAAGCTGTTTGCTTTCCTTTGAACTCCTTTGTATTCCTTTGTACACCATCACAGTTACTGCCATCACTGTTAACCACCACCATCGCAATGTTCACGCTCACCATAATCTCAAAACTGTGACGTGTTTGGATAATTTGGTTTCATTGCAATCCTGGCATTATCAGTGACTGTTGACGTCCAGTGTTGCGGTTTTTTGTGGCTTTAGTTTTGTATCAGTGTTGCAGCTGATATTCCGTTATGTTCCAGTGGTCGGGACAGCTGTAGTATTCTGTTCCAGCTAACATCAGACGATTTTGTATCGCTAAAATTATTTGAGTCTGAGAGAACTGATATTCTAATCATTGTACTGTAAGTTCGTATAAACCCTCTCTTGGTTGGGACAACTCTAGCAGTGTATTGCAGGTAATGGCATATGGTTTTACAGAGCTGGGAGTAATAGGAGCCGGAGAGTGCTGAATGGCAGCGTTCTTCGGTTTTCATTGCTGATGGAGTTGGCGGAACAGCTGTGGAATCGCTGGATATTTTTCTCTCAGACTCTAACTAATCGGATTTAAGGCATTAAATGCACAGGTGGGAATAGTTGTATCGATACTTAACGCACGGGCGAATTGTTGCAGAGGCACCTCCAAGCCTTAATTGCAGCATATTGCAACTATCTGTAGTGATTTCAGGCCATTTATTCTCCTATGCTCTTTTATTTGCCATACCCATGTTGAAATTCATGTATTTTTGTTTGTGATTGAGATGAATGTAGTATTTTCAGCTACCTAACACTATTTCACTCAGTGACTATAAGAGTCTGATATTGTTAAAACTGTCACCATAGATTCTCTCACGGCTAGAACTACTTGAGTCTCATTGTTCTAGCTAGTGTTAGGTGATTTTCTGCTCCGACTCGTAAGAACTTGACTGTTAAATACTGCTGGGAATGTTAGGTAGTCTTATACTGCTAGAACAAGAGCAGTTGTACAGCGAATACCTCCCCAAGGCAACACCATCCCCATTTCTTGTTCTTTTCCTCACAGCGACTTTTGAGCCTTTCGCCCAAAATATAACTTATTCTTCTGTGCTCAATCAGTATACCATTTTCGGTGCCATTCCATTCAGTAACTTTTCCATAATGATGCTAAGTAACAAACAATAGACAGACGGACAGATAGATACAGATAGACCGAGCCAAAAACATAACCTCCATGACTGAACTAAAACTGGCTCGAAGGAGCGATTATTTATATATGTAAAGAAGATGTTTATGCGGATGTCAGCCATATTGGATTTGATGTTCACCCAACTAACGGTGCGACCGAAGTGTTGGATATTGATATTGTGATTTGACAGTTCACGATGAAATATTGTACTGTTAGATAAATTTGTAATAATTAATAAGTACTTGTTAGAAAAATTAGGTTATTAGTAACTAGATCGCCGTTGGAAGTAAAGCCGGAGTCTGCTGAAAAAGGCGTCTGAAATGTACAGTAGGTAACCGTACTATAGGTAAGTGACAGAATATTAGAAATATGATTAATTGATGATGCCTTAGGAAGACTGTGGAAGATAAAACATAAAGGAATACAGAGAGAGAGAGAGAGAGAGAGTCATTACAAGCAGTCAAGCCTGTCGCCGGCCAGTGTGATTGATATTGAGCTAATGACACCATCGATGCCTCTGTGTTCACACACTGACTCCTTGCACCTACTCTGCCTCAGTTAACTTCGCCAATATTCTACTGGGAGAGTGAGAGGAGAGTTGAACCCGCGGTTTAGATGGAGGGACGAGGCTAGGCAGTGATTACGGGAGGGTGGGTTGGTGTGGAATGTAGGACTAGTGGTAGGACGAGGCTTAGCAGTTCCTAGAGGAGGGCGGGTTGGTGGGACGAGGCTGAGCAGTTATTAAAGGAGGGCAGGTTGGTAGGACGAGGCTGAGCAGTTATTAAAGGAGGGCAGGTTGATGGGACGAGGCTGAGCAGTTATTAGAGGAGGGTGGGTTGGTGGGACGAGGCTGAGCAGTGATTATGGGATGGTGGGTTGATGGGACGAGGCTGAGCAGTTATTAAAGGAGGGCAGGTTGATGGGACGAGGCTGAGCAGTTATTAGAGGAGGGTGGGTTGGTGGGACGAGGCTGAGTAGTGATTATGGGAGGGTGGGTTAGTGGGACGAGGCTGAGCAGTGAATACGGGAGGGTGGGTTGGTGTGGAATGAAGGACTAGAGGTGGGACGAGGGTGACAGGGTGGGTTGGTGTGGAATGAAGGACTAGAGGTGGGACGAGGGTGACAGGGTGGGTTGGTGTGGAATGAAGGACTAGAGGTGGGACGAGGGTGACAGGGTGGGTTGGTGTGGAATGAAGGACTAGAGGTGGGACGAGGGTGACAGGGTGGGTTGGTGTGGAATGAAGGACTAGAGGTGGAACTAGGGTGACAGGGTGGGTTGGTGTGGAATGAAGGACTAGAGGTGGGACGAGGGTGACAGTGTTGGTTGGTGTGGAGGAAAGGACTGGAAGGGAGAAGGACTTTGGTTGGCTGGAGGTTTCATTGTCATCATGCCAGAGAATGCACAGGATTTGGCACCACGTGTTTAACACATTATGATGCTGATATTCATTACAACTCCCACCGCATTGTTTATGTGCCAATATCAATTCCCGCCTCCATTCCAGACAGCAACAAATTTTCAGCGAATTATCCATGAACTTTTAATGGTGTATTGTTTACCAGGGTTACTTTACGAATATTTTAACTGTTGTATGAAGCATTTATACACATACACAATGAAGAAGGTGGTTTTGAGCTGTTTGCATAATTTTCGAGGGTTCTCTTTCTCCTTTCAAATAATGGTTCCTCGTTCAGTGTAATGCAGTTAAGAGCAGTAACTTATTTAAAATCCTTTGTAGAACAAAAAAATCCATTGAACGCTTGTCTTGCAGTTAGGCGATGGCCCCACGTGTTTGTGCATTAGGAGTATAGGATCCATAAGTTTAGTGACAGTCACAAAGACTGGTGATTCTCTCTCTCTCTCTCTCTCTCTCTCTCTCTCTCTCTCTCTCTCTCTCTCTCTCTCTCTCTCTCTCTCTCTCTCTCTCTCACAGCCTTTTCAGTGGCAAGGATTTGTTTGGAAATAAAATCATCTGGCCCTGGTCAGCACTGAGTGCTATAAATAATTCAGGGCACTGAAATCTGCTAAATGGCGCGAGTTGTGTTCGTGCTGCAGTAAGTTGTATTGATTATTTGTTTGTTGAAAGCATTAATGCTTGTATGAGTGACCGTGTGTTGCCCATCACACACGTTCACTATTTACTTCATTTGCATTTCTGTACAACATTTCGTAACTTCCAGTCAACATTGTTCACAGACATGGCCGGATAAGTATGATATTCTGCTGTATGTACGATTTATTGAAGCAGATTACCGCAGATAAATTTTTTATTGATGTAAAGTTTACTACCTGTTTTGGTTTTATTATGTCAAATATTCAATATTCACAATTTCGGGACACTACCGAATGTCCTTTACTGAAAACTCCTCAGCCAAAGTATCGCACCCTTTACATTATTGTGTACTCTAACATGAACGAGTCATTGTATTATATGTGCCATCCTGTACTGTACTGGTAAGAGCTACCCTTCATATCTTTTAGTAGTGTATTACACAAAACACGCGATACTGGACATTATGTAGTTTGAGGTACAGATCTAGCGTAACAGATCAGTTTATGCTTCAAGGAATTGTTCACTTTCACAGGAAGCACGATATATTTTGCTAGGTGTCCATGCAGTCCACATATCTGGTATCAGGTGTTAACTGGCATGTCTGTGTGTTATCCCTCTCATGTCGGTGTGGTAACCTTGCCCTTCTGGTCCCTGTGCAGTGTTCCCGTGTCATGGTCCATGTCAGGTGTCGGTGTCAGGGGTGAAGGGACAGTGTTAACATGGAAAAATTGCCGACTTTGGTTCTTTCCTAGCAGTTTCAACAGTTAATTCGGCTCTCTTATGGTGTGCAGTTTTTTTTTTTTTTTTTTTTTTTTTAATTGATGCTCTTTATTAATTTCATTTATGTTATTTACAATACTGTCCATATTTTATACAGCCCTGTGCGTAGCCTAAGTGACAGTTTGTAGGCCCAGTAAATGTGGGGAACGGTGCGAAGCGAAAATATTACCCACGCGACAAAAAAAAAAAAAAAAAAAAATCCTAACGCGTTTTTGTACATTGTTCATTGGACTATGCAGTACCAACACATGTCCCACATGCTGTGCATACGGCTGTTAGTTTCACTTGTAATGGAAAGGATCTGTGATATATTTGATTAAAATGTCTCGATGGGTGTATTCTTGTCACTATTTACTGTATGTACAGTATGTGTGTATGTATGTATGTATGTAAGTGTGTATGTATGTATGTGTGTATGAATGAATGTATGTACCGTATGTAAACTCCACGGACAATGTCAGGATTTACTGGTAATAACACTCGCTTAAAGGCCGCCGTCAGTGGCCCTTCTGCTCGATGTCACAAAGGCCGTGTTTCGGTAACTTCAATGCCCACAAAGACAGTGATCCGCCTAAAGGTCATTATCAGGTTGTTTTCGGTCGGTCAAAAGACCAGAAATTAGTCATAACTCAGGAACCGGTGGCCCGATTGGACTGGAAATTGTTTTATTCTTCAAGTTAGAGCATTTTAGCGGTACCTTGCTCTGACAAAAGTGCTACAATGCGCTGGTTTTGCTGTGTTACCGTAACAAACGAACAAACCAACAAACATACAGAAATCGGATCATTATAATATAGATAGACATTATAATACCTGTATAGATTTAAACGTTCATGTCTCAATACTTTTTTTTTTTTTCGGAAACACATTACATATGACATAAATTCCACGATGCTGTACCTTGCACCCCCTTTCGAAATGAAAATGGAAAATGTGAGTGCTTTTAAGTACTTGGGTTGTGTGATGAGTAAGGATGGAAGTTTAGAAAGTGACGTGCTCGAAAGGATACAACAAGGAAGAAAATTTGCTGGTTCTTTGAAATAAGTTATAAGAAACAGGGAAGTGAGCATAGAAGTGAAAAAGTTACTACATGACAGTATTGTGATATCGACTCTAATGTATGGAAGTGAAGCTTGGACGTTGTTGGAAGGACACAAGTCAAGAGTGAGAGCAGTGGAAATGAGTTATTTGAGAGGAGCCTGTGGAGTCACATGGAGAGACAGACTGACAAATAAGGAAGTGAAGGACCGTTGTGTGGATGTGGATGTGAATGTGATGGGAATTGTTAGGAGAAACACACTGAGGTGGTTTGTCCCTGTGGAGAGGATGGAGAGCGAGAGGCTGACGAGGAGAGTGTGTGTGAGTGAGGTGGGAGAGGGAGGGAGAGGCCAAGGATGATATGGATGGAGTGGAGGGGTACTCATATATGAGAAAAGGGAGTGTCAGCTGGGAGGAGGGCAGCGAAATGGCGGCGGACAGGGCGGCATGGAGACGATTTGTTTGTGGCCACCCCTTACAGGGCGGCATGGAGACGATTTGTTTGTGGCCACCCCTTACGGGATTAAGGCGTCTGGCAATATATAGATTGATAGGAGATTGGTCGATGACTCTAATATTGAACAGCGGTCCCCAACTCACGGTTCGCGAACCGTGGCAGGTCTGTCCAGGTGGCGGGTGTGTCCAGGTGGTGGGTGTGTCCAGGTGGTGGGTGTGTCCATGCAACAGGTGTGTTCAAGTGGCAGGTGTGGGGGCTAGATGTGTCAAGTTTGTGCGAAAATAATCTATAGATATGTGTCAGATGTGTTAGTGCCGTGTGTTGGAGTCAGGTGTGGTAGTCAGGTGTATAGTTCCTGCGTGAAAGTGGAGTGACGTGGAGGGACAGGTTGAAGAATGAAGAAGTGAAGGAACGTTGTGGGGTAGATGTGGATGTGGTTGAAAAGATTAGGAGAAATACACTGAGGTGGTTTGGACATGTGGAGAGAATGGAGAATGAGAGACTGACTAAGAGGGTGTATGTAGGTGAGGTGGAGGGAGGGAGAGGGAGGGGTAGACCGAGGATGAGGTGGAGGGATGGAGTTGAGAGGTATATGAGGGAGGGGGAGGTGAGTTGGGGGGAGGGTAGTCAAATGGTGGGAGACAGAGTGACTTGGAGGCGTTTTGTCTGCGGCCACCCTTTGCGGGATTAGGGCGTCGGGCTATAGATAGATAGATAGATAGGTAGTGAAAATATCCATACTCAGTCCATGAAATAGGGATGAAATTTTGAAAACATTCTCCAGTAATTTCACCTTTATTTTCGTGCTTGCTATTTGTTGTAACATATCCTATCCATTGAATTATAAACGCCAAATGTTATGAAATAGAGTTTACTTACGGGTGATGAGGTAGCTGTTCTAACCACAGATGCCACCTAACAACTGGAGCGTCTGGGAACTTCACAGAAAGTGGTATTAGGACTAACTATTCTATTTTAGGGCTTCCTGTGGTATTATTTACGCTTGCTGTGAGCCTCTAGGTTTCATAGATCTTCTCCTGTTGATCATTGCTACAGTTTTGTTGTGCTTGCATTTAACTTTTGGCATATTGTAACACCCTCAGGCTCCCACGAATCACTCTCTGCTGCATAAAATTGTTGCTAGTCAGCAAGAAGAGAAAATCAGAGTTGTCCCAACCACAAGAAGGTAAATACGACAGTATTAAAATTCTTAGACTTATGACTTATTTACAGCTCAGTAAAATCGTGTGGCCTTAGCTTCAATACCCTAAGTGTGTTATTAAGTGCCCTGATCTTGTTATTAAGTACCTCGATCTTTTCACTAACTTTTCATCCCGCAATCATTATCAACTTTTTCCACGTTAACCATGTTTCACCGTCCGGCCTCTTCCTATGTCCTGCGTATTCCCCATTCTCTCTCTTTCTCTCTCTCTCTCTCTCTCTCTCTCTCTCTCTCTCTCACACACACACACACACACACACACACACACACACACACACACACACACAGTCTTGGTAGTGTATAGGTTAATTGTTGTTGATAAAGGTGTATGTCAGTCAGGTTATGAACAGTAAGGACAAAAAATAGAGCCGTATTGCTAGTGTTGTTGGTGAGATGCATGGGAAGGATACTCCTGATAGTGAAGTGATATCGGTGATCATAAGACGGGTTCAGGTGATTATAGAGACAGCCTGTGAAGAGTACCATTGGTGTTAAACATTATGATGAAAACAGCCCAGTGACAGTACTAATGATGATTGTGATGACAGTGATGATATAGACCATGCAATTGATTCTGGCTAACCTCCAAATTGAAATGGTTCCCTTTGGGCCTGCTACCCATTTCCCAAAAGTCCAAAAACAAAAAAGCAACAGCAACAACAAGAACACTAATATTACAAAAAAGCGTAGATTGCATGGAGGTTTATGGTAACATGTACATTTTTAGAGGGGGGGAGGGAGAGGATGTGCTAAGAAATGAAGCCACAGGTCAGAGGTCAAGGTCTTACACTTCTGATATTTTATATTTGATTATTAAGAAACTTTATTAGTCAAGCTCATATTTGTAACCGTTTCATCATAATTTTGGCAGATTAGGCTCTCTCTCTCTCTCTCTCTCTCTCTCTCTCTCTCTCTCTCTCTCTCTCTCTCTCTCACGTTTCATCATAATTTTGGCAGATTAGGCTCTCTCTCTCTCTCTCTCTCTCTCTCTCTCTCTCTCTCTCTCTCTCTCTCTCTCTCTCTCTCAAACATAAAAATTACAGCCTTTTCAAAAGCTTCATACTAATAATAATACTGGACACACTGTTCGTCTGTGCAGTCTGACTTAAACTTTTATTTTCCTAGATGGTGAAGTAAGAGTGTATTATTGGAGGGGTGAGGCGTGTATGGGTAGGCTATAGTGTGTTACAGAATAGGTAGGGGTAATGAGAGAGGGAGAGGTGGCAAGTATTGTACAGGCGTAGTTACCAGATTATCCCACTAACATCATCTCCCCCTCCCCCACCTCCTTCCTGCCCTATTGATGCTAAGCTAATCCTTCTCTGGCAGGATCAGAGCGATGGTCAGTAAGGATTATTTCACAGTTGATAAGTGTCTGTTGTTGTCGAATTGGGAGTTATTTCATGGTAATTTATTCTGTATATGATTTGTTCCTGGCTTAGCTCTCCTCATTGTCCTTTTTGTGGGATGGGTGGAGGTTTTGTGTGTGTGTGTGTGTGTGTGTGTGTGTGTGTGTGTGTGTGTGTGTGTGTGTGTGTGTGGCCAGTTACTAAGCAAGAGAGATGAAAAGACAGTTTATAGATTAACCAAAAGTGAACGAGAGAGAGTTGCAGGGAACATGTCTTTATTATCTCGCCAGTCCATGATGCAGGGCTGAGAGGGTCCGTCGATCCGTACAGAATCCTACTGATATGTAAATAACTTTCTCTTGGCTGATGTGTAAATAACTTCCGCATGGCTGGTATGTAAATAACTTCCTCTTCGCTGCCTCCTCTCCCTGGCGCTCTCTGCTTTAACACTCATCGTCCTCCCTCTCTCGACCTTTATTGTCCTTTCAGTCCCACAACGTTTACTCCATGTTCTTCTCTACTCGCGCCCTTATCTTTGCCCCTCTCCCCATCTGTGTCTCCTTTCTCCCCGTTATCATTATTTACTTGTCTGTCTCCACTCCAACCCTAATACCTCCCCCGCATACTACACCCTTTTCCGTTTCTTCCCACTGTCGTGTCTTCCTGTCAGCTCCTACCGTCATCCTTTTCCCTCTCACTACTGCATACTCCCTTTTCCCTACATCCTCATCTTCCTACGCCGGTCTCCCCGCCTCTTCATCCTCACTTCACGCCACACCACGCCTTTCCCTTCCCATCTCCCTTATCGCTCTTCTTTCCACGCATCTCCTCGCTAGCTTCTCCTTTTTGTTTTCCCCACGCTTCCCCTGGCTACCTCATTTCACTCATTTCTTGTCTCATTTCTAGGCTCTCTCCAGCTTCCACATTAAACAAGCACCTCTTTCTACTTACCGCCTTGGAATATTCCTCATCATTCCCACCTCTTATTCAGCAACAAATTCCTCATACCTTTTTTTCATATTATGTCAAAATTCACACTCAGTTTTCAGTAGCATCACCTTGCATGTATTGTCTCGCGCCCAAGCAGTCATCTCTGGACATTCTGTATCCTAAGCACTTTTCCCACATGCAGCTCTGCTGCTACTTTTACTGGATTTATAATTAGGTTTACTGTGTGATTCAACCAAAACACACACACACACACACACACACACACACACACACACACACACACACACACACACACACACACACACACACACACACACACACACACACACACACACACACACACACACACACACACACACACACACACACACACACACACACACACACACACACACACACACACACACACACACACACACACCCACACACACACACACACACACACACACACACACACACACACACACACACACACACACACACACACACACACACACACACACACACACACACACACACACACACACCATTTTTTTCCCTTTCACTCCACACGAACTTGTCTGGGCGAGAGTATATGCTTTTTTCACCTGGCATTTACGTGGTTACAGGCTCTCTCACTCCCAGGTCTCTCACGCTTTTCAGCTATTAAGTTGTCAAGGTGCAAGGAATTTTTTCTCCCTCCAGTCTTGCAACGTTTTTATTTCGCTGATTCAGTTATAAGTAACTTTACATCATAAATACAGATGTAATTATTTTTTTTCTTTTGAGCCCCATTATGGATTCCGAGAGAGGATGAAGAGGAAAGGGATAGGAAGACGGAAATATTTATGTAAATGTTATAGGACTTCACACAGTGACCAACGATGATATATGATTTTTTTTTTAAGTAAACAGGTTAAGTAGGCTCTGCAAAATGGAGACTGTACGCTGTGCGAGAGAGAGAGAGAGAGAGAGAGAGAGAGAGAGAGAGTCAGCAGCATACTACGATATCTATTACCCAACGACATAAACATTGGCAGGGAAGAGAGAGAGAGAGAGAGAGAGAGAGAGTCAGCAGCATACTACGATATCTATTACCCAACGACATAAACATTGGCAGGGAAGAGAGAGAGAGAGAGAGAGAGAGAGAGAGTCAGCAGCTTACTACGATATCTATTACCCAACGACATAAACATTGGCAGGGAAGAGAGAGAGAGAGAGAGAGAGAGAGAGAGAGAGAGTCAGCAGCTTACTACGATATCTATTACCCAACGACATAAACATTGGCAGGGAAGAGAGAGAGAGAGAGAGAGAGAGAGAGAGAGAGAGTCAGCAGCATACTACGATATCTATTACCCAACGACATAAACATTGGCAGGGAAGAGAGAGAGAGAGAGAGAGAGAGAGAGAGAGAGAGAGAGTCAGCAGCTTACTACGCTATCTATTACCCAACGACATAAACATTAACAAGGAACTTTGGGGCTACAGTAAATACTTAACTGCGTCCAAATAATGCTGGCACTTGTGATGCTGTGCCTTAATTGTACACGTGATAGTCATTAGGTCCTGGTATTGCCACCGGAATGGACGAGTTAAAGACTTGCAATGCTCATTCTCAGGACACTAACCCGCCGGTACCAGCCTCAGTATCAGTGTGGCTGCCGGTACTGAGCTTCACCACTGGCACAGGCGGGGGTGTAGTGGCCTAAAAACACGGCTGGGTAGGAGAGGGAGGAGGAGGGCAGGCGTGAGGCTGGGTGGGTTTAGCAGCAGATGAAATTAGGCGTCAGGCAGTAGGTAAGAAAAAATACTAACATCTTCACCAGCACTTGAAAGCAGAGGGATTCAAATTTTCTGCTCGGTGTTGGTATTTCATGCCCTTATGTTTATTTTCCGATACAGCATTTAATGGGATGCTGACCTAAACACAACAGCAACTCCAGCCATTTCTTTACTGCATCACTCCTCCCACGACACACTAATATACTCACCCTTTACAGTATTGGTTTGGGTACAGATAAAACTAAATTGCACAGTCGCTCCTCAAGTGTAAGGAGAGGTAGTTGGAGCGTCATTTTAACAGGGTAAGGCTAGTCATTTGGGCCGGGCTAAGGCGGCACAATGGGCACTCTTGGTGGGCGGGGGAAATCAACACTAATGTCATTCTGGCAGTCATGAAACCGTTCCCTCATTGGCGTAGCAGCGATCCTAACACCTCCTCCTCTGCAACTTAATATCCTCTTATGTTATAGAAGCAGATTTTACCAATTTTTAAAATATATACATACAGTAGACAGATGTACAAAATAAATCGTCAAGGAAGCGGTTATGAAGTCACACTGGACAGTGGTGGAACTGATATAGATTATCGTTGAAAGTGACGGTGTATGACTGTTCCTGTCGATGATGATGATGATGATTATGATGATGATGATGAGGAAGAGGCTATTTCATGATAAAAGAAAAGTGCAGATGACAGGGACAGGGGATGATACAGACAGAACAGATTCTGATGAGAGTAATTTGGAATCCATGAATATTGAGTAACTGGCTTTGGGAGGGACGGGGTTATACTCAGGTGGTGGTGATTATTGTGATGTCGGGTGGTGGTGGTGGTGATGGCTGTAGAGATGATGGTGGTGAAGGCAAGCTGTGTTATGTAGTGGACCGGTAATGTGGGTGATGCTTGTGGTTTAGTTGTAGATTATGTGAGAGTGGTGGTGGTGTTAGGTACTGGTGGTAGAATTAATGTTATAGTTGGTGTCTGCAATAATGATTAGTAGTAGTGTTGATGTATTCAGTGTGTGTGTGTGTGTGTGTGTGTGTGTGTGGTTAAGTGGAAGTGGAAGGGGGAGAATATTATTACATTGTGTTATTGGACATTGTCACCGAGTAACAGTGCTATTCTTATTGTTCTCATTTGTGACATAAAAATATGGAAATACAACTGATCTTTCAACTCCGAGCAATAATTCTTGTGAAATAAAGCAAATCTTAATTTACTTGGGCATCAGTTAAGAAATATCTATTAATTACATTGAACCCTGGAGCCAATCTCCCACAAGAAACAAACAGACTGGCGGCCACTCGGTGTTTCTACCACGATCTGAGCAACTACTTTACATTCATGAAAAATCCACCTCATTGCATTTACCTCATTAGCTTGTAACAGACTGCCACTCGCTGCTCCCCCTCCTTGTTTTCTCCTCCACCAGCTTCTCCTTACCTCCACTTACTGCATCTCTCCTTTCACTTGCATTCCTTACCTGTCCGCCTTTGTCTTCCATGGCTGTGCAGTTTTCCCTTCCTCATACATATTTCTCTTACTTCCAGCATCTCCTGCTTTCATTTGCATTTCTTTGGTTTGGACTTTCTCTTCGTTTTTCTTTTCCCTTTTTTTTACCTCCATCTCCCACTTTGCCTTGTTTTTCATTTGCGTTTTTTTAAGTCCACCTCCTGCTTTCATTTGCATGTCTTAAAAGCTTGACATTTATTTTTCCCTTCCATTTTCTTTTCGATTTTTCCTTCACCTCTATTTGTTTTACCTTGCGGCCTCTACCTGGCTGCCTTTCTCCTCCTCTGACATATATATTTTTTCCTCTTCTTTCTCTTCCTCTTACGCATTTCCTATACTTCCAGCTGCTTCTGCCTTCACTTTCACTTTATACAGCTTTTATTTTCTGTTCTTTTTTTTTATTATTTTTCATAATTTTTTGCGTTCACTACCATTTCTTACCTCTCTGGCTTCCTTTTCCTATTGTTAATTTTTCCTCCCTTTTTCCTGCTTTCACCTGAATTTTCCTAACGTTCTGTGCCTTATTCTTTATTTGTTTACCATCATCATCTTTTTTACCTGCTTTTCTTAGACTTCTGTGATTTTCAGTTCCTATAAGTTCTCATTTTCTCTTTTGTTTTTACTTGCATTACCAGCAGGTCTTACTTTCTTCATCTCTCACATTTCTTTATAGTCACCACTTCCTGCTTTCACATGCATGTCTTATGGCTTTGACTCTAAGTTCAATCTTTTTCCCATATTTCTTCCTACTTCTCGCTGCCCTTCGATTTCTCCCCTCTAGTTCCCCATCATCGTCTACCTTTACCTGCCTTTCATTTCCTTTCTCTACTTACCCACATATCTCCCTACCTTTCTTGTTCTTTCTGTCCCTCCCCTGACGTCTTCATAACCCTCCCTTCCGTCCTTTACTGTCCACTATCCCTCCCTGCCTCTTCCTACGTTCCTTTGTTCTCCCCACTTTCACCTACCCCTCCTCCTCCTCCTCCTCTCTCTTTCCTTCCTCCCGCATCCTCATCAAAGCCTCTGATCGTGCTGTTACCGGGAGCAGAAAATTAGAGCCACAGGCCCACCATTTTCCATGCAGTTATTATCATTGCCTTTACGTTTATTGGATTATGCAAATTATGGTTCGTTTTTATGCACGAGAATTGTGGCGATTGAGTCCCAGCCTCAGAATATTTGCTGAAGGTGTGGTGGTGTTCAGCAGGAGTGTTGGTGTAATGTTAAAGCAGGACATTGTGTGGAAGATGTGATGGCCGGGGCAGCGACCCTTACGTGAAGGAGCTGTCCGGGCCCGGGAGAGGAGCCGCTTTGTCTGCAAACTACGTCGTCCTCGATAATATCCCAATTTTGGCTCAGGACACAAAATGCCTCCAGCCTTGGCCGTCCCCCTGACTCTTGGCAGAAGTCAAGTTAGTCCAAGTCGGGAATGTGGTTTGTGTAATATCAATAAAAATCATTACTTTTTTAATGGAAGAAAACTGATTTCGTTGTTGAATAAATGAACTTATCGTGTAGAAGCCATAATCATAAAAAGGTGTTAGGTGCCCTTTTTTTTTTTTTTTTTCTGTAGTATATACTTCTACTGATACCGGTACATAGAACCCCTGCACTGAAATTTGTAAAGCGGAGGTAAATATGTTATTAATGGGTATCATAAAAAAAGAAAAAAATCATGAATGGTTACTTTTTTACCGATATCATTAACAGCAACTCGAGCCTGGATAAAAGATACAGAGCCCCGACCCCCAGCGATGGCCCCGTCAAGGCCACACAACACTGACCCCCAGCGATGGCCCCGTCAAGGCCACACAACACTGACCCCCAGCGATGGCCCCGTCAAGGCCACACAACATTGACCCCCAGCGATGGCCCCGTCAAGGCCACACAACACTGACCCCCAGCGATGGCCCCGTCAAGGCCACACAACACTGACCCCCAGCGATGGCCCCGTCAAGGCCACACAACACTCTGGCCTGAGGTGACTATTTGCCTGTATTGGTCAGAATACCACGCCGCTGACGTCCCGGAAGTTACCTCGTTCTCTGCCTAATTTTGACGGACGAGCCAGTTTAGAATTATGACCCACAGTGCTGAGCTCAGAAGCGGGCTTTTGTGTCAGCAAAGGTGGGCTTTTGTGTCAGCAAAGGTGGGCTTTTGTGTCAGCAAAGGTGGGCTTTTGTGTCAGCAAAGGTGGGCTTTTGTGTCAGCAAAGGTGGGCTTTTGTGTCAGCAAAGGTGGGCTTTTGTGGCAGCAAAGGTGGGCTTTTGTGGCAGCAAAGGTGGGCTTTTGTGGCAGCAAAGGTGGGCTTTGTGGCAGCAAGGGTGGGCTTTTGTGTCAGCAAAGGTGGGCTTTTGTGTCAGCAAAGGTGGGCTTTTGTGTCAGCAAAGGTGGGCTTTTGTGTCAGCAAAGGTGGGCTTTTGTGGCAGCAAAGGTGGGCTTTTGTGGCAGCCAAGGTGGGCTTTGTGTCAGCAAAGGTGGGCTTTGTGTCAGCAAAGGTGGGCTTTGTGTCAGCAACGGTGGGCTTTGTGGCAGCAAAGGTGGGCTTTGTGGCAGCAAAGGTGGGCTTTGTGGCAGCAAAGGTGGGCTTTGTGGCAGCGTGGAGTTGGAGTAGTGGCGTAGTGATGGCTCTGAGTTTGGCAGTCAGCAAAATCCATCCACCGGTATGGCCACAACATCCCATACACTTTATTTTATGCATTAATACCTTGCACCCCTGGACCTTGTATGTATTTTCTTTTCCCCTTAACTCTACATATGAAAAACTTTTAAAACTAAGTTCACATGGCAAAGTCGCCGAAAATAATGCTTGTCCGATTTAATGCTAGCATGAAGGAAGTGTCTGGGGTGAGGCAAACCAGGGGGTTCGATTTTGCAAACAGCCAGTCAGTCCACCGTCACAAGGCAAGGTCAAAGGTCTAGATCACATGACAGGTAAACTTGAGCAGTTTTGATCGATGTGCACCCGACTTGATGGAAGTGTTGAAGGTAAGGCAAGAATGGAAGTGTTGAAGGTAAGGCAAGAATGGAAGTGTTGAAGGTAAAAACAAATGAAAACGATTCTGAAAACAGTCAGTCAAAGGCGAAGGTCACAAGACATGTCAGATATGAAGGTCACATGGCAGGTCAACTTTAACAGCTTTCGTCTAATCTAGACCAAACTTGGTGGAAGGGTTGAGGGCAAGGCAAGAACAAGAGATTTAATTGCAAGAACCTTCAGGGAAGGGCAAGGTCAGGAAGACAAGGTCAGACGCGTGTGTACCTTTGTGATTGAACAGAATAACAAAGTTTTGATCTGATAATGTCCAAACTTAGTGGAAGGGTTGAGGGTCAGCCATTGGGGTGACTTACTGCTTTCGAGAACAGTAGATCAGAAGTCAAGGTTTTGATACAGTTTTGACCAGTCATAGTAGAACGGTTAAGGGTCATGCCTGAATGAAGTAATTTGATTTTGAAAACAATTGGTGGAAGATGAGAGTCTCAGAGCAAAGATTTTACAAAACCTAAACCTTTATTGATTTACTTTTCACAATACTTCATAACGTTATTGTAATATATTAATACAATATGTGACAGTTTATATTACACACACACACACACACACACACACACACACACACACACACACACACACACACACACACACACACACACACACACACACACACACACACACACAAGTACATAAAAGTATAGGCTACTGAAGAAGTTAGCTTTGACCTTCACCTATTTTAGTTTCGGAGTTGTGCAGAAAGCCACCCATCCCAGGTGTATAATTCTGTACAATTATCAACCTTGCCTCGATATTGGTGGGAATGTTTTTGGTTGTTTATATTATTATTTGGGGCAGCGATACATAGCATGATAATAAGCATGTCGTAATACACTTAAAGGAAATTTTGGAAAGGTAAAAAAAATATGGTGGCTATTTTCAAAACATCAAGCCCATATTTTAAAAACTGTACGAAATGTCAACATCACAAGGAAGCGGGTGTAACACTGTTTGTCTTGTACTGAGTGTGGAAGGGAGACTTGGTGGTGGAGGGAGGGGCGGTGTACAATAACTGTGAAGCATCAGGCAGGCCTGGGATGCCTGAGTGAAGCAGAGTATTGTGTATGTCCTCCCGAACCAGGACGACGATTCTTCCTTGTTTCACTGTTCAGCTCAAATGGAATTAGAATTTAATGCGGTGATTATTGTAGATTTCAGAGAAAGAGAGAGAGAGAGAGAGACGCGAACATACCGACGTTGGAGTAAGTTCGTTTTCTTTCTTTGCTTGATCTGGAAACAGGACTTGTAGAGTCCCCGGTACTTACCCAGTATCGGAAAAACATTTTATCTGTGATGTTCAGTTGGAACGCCCACAGCCGTGCAGCGAAACCGCATGAAAACTTTTAGCATCAGGCGAGAGAAGTGTAGAGCAGTTTCAACTGTTTGGAGAAAAAGGGGCCTTGGGGAGCAGACTGAAGGGAAATTAATGGGAGGAGGAGAAGGAAGGAAGACGGGTTGCGAGAGTAGAGAGAAAGAAGTTATTTAAGAAGAGGAGGCCTTGGGTTCCGTACACCAGAAACCCATGTTACAAAAGAGAATTATTTCTTTCCTTAACGTTTTATGAAACCCTGTAGTTTCTGATTTCCATTCGAAAATCTGTGGCATAAAAATTACAATAATATTAGTGGTACGGACACGGTAGCACTTTTATGGATTTGGTACACCTGTAGATTATGTGATTAATGTTCTCAGTACTGTATATATTTTGAGAGTTTTACTTTTCTGACATTTTTTTTTTTTTTTTCATTCCTCTTTGTACTTCAGAACTTTGGAAATGTTTTTACAAATAAACCCAAATCACCCAGAGTTCTTGTGACTAAATAACACAAGGATTGGTTTAGGCAATGGAAAGAAAGCGTAAAGCGCTAGAATGTGATGGCCATAAAAGAGAACACAGATGGTGCGTCTGTGTTGTGGAGGTGAGGGTGAAAGAGAAGTTGTGTTGGGAATAAGAGGGAGAGCGGTTGCATGTTGAGAGTGGGGGCAGGAGGGGCGGCTGGCACACTGGGAACACAGGGAGTGATGGGGATTATAGATGAGGAAAGGAAAACAGTGTTGGTACTACGTGTGGTTAGAGAGGAAAGATAATGAAAACTGTGTTTAGTGTTGAGTTGAAGACTTGATCCCTTAAATCCATTGCCTTTTTTTTTTTTCTTTATAAGTTCTTGATAATTCCATCCAGTTTATGTGAAGTTAGGAAAGAGCCTCATATATGGGGTTAATTAAGGCTATATTTAATCCCTCCTCCCCTAAATTAGATAAAACTAGTATGGTGACAGCGAAAAAGTAAGTTAAAATTTGTCCTTGAAGTGAAGGGGCTTATGTAATTAGGCCACTTGTGCTGCTGCTGCAGCTGATAAGAAAACGGTATTTATGGCACCATTTGATTATTTGATTTCTTATGCGGTCGCCAGTGATTCGGTGAGTTTGTTGGGAAAACTTCGAGCCTTGGCAGCGTTATGTGTGCTCGTATACATTGTGTGTGTGTGTGTGTGTGTGTGTGTGTGTGTGTGTGTGTGTGTGTGTGTAGAATATGGTGAATAAAAAAATTTCAGTAACTTCTCCGTTAAACTAAACAGTATAAATTAAGACTATGAACATTTGTTTACTATTTTGGAATACTCAGCTTTTCTGATACTGTATAAGACTAGTGGGTGACAGACACAACAGCTGCCCGTAATTGGCGTAGCTGCAGAGTCTTATCGCTTATTCTGTGTGTAGGCACATTATGGCGTGTTGTGTTGCTTATAGTGGTCTGGTTTTGTGCGTTGGGAGATGGTGTTGCTTGTAGTGGTCTGGTGTGATGGGTCAGGATATGGTATGGTGTGGTGTGGCGTGGCTTGTAATGATTTGCAGTGGTATTTTTGGGACGTATTGTGGCGTGGTGATGCTAGGTATTGGTCCGAGTCACATATCAGCGCCTTCATCCACACATCCTCACCCTGTTCAAGTACGAAACGTTTTTCTTTCATTCACTTTATTTTTATAGGATTAATATACCCACCTTCCTATTCCATACACATCCTCTCTCCCTCATGATCCGACCCCGTACCGTCGCTCCTCTTTTACAAACGTCTCGTTCCCCTGAGTTTTGCTGCCAGTATTCACCCCCTTACGTTTAAACCAACCTTTCCTCAGCCTCATGCTTCATCCACATTCACAACTTCGTATTTCTTCCTAACAGTTCAGGTTTACATCCTCACACGTTCGTTTACAAGTCCGTTATTTCTCACGTAACTTCAGTCTTTCATACTCCACTGCTTCTTCATCGCGTCTCCTGCACAGCCACCCTTTCATGCTCCCCTTTTCTAGGACACAATCAGTATTTGATATTCATCCTCACACACCCTTTTCATCCTTCCATTTACATTCCATAGCCCTTCTTATCACGTCACACGAACACACCTTCCATTTACAACCTGTCACCTAATACACACTTAAAGGTAATTTCACACAACCTCCCCCTTATTCATACACACCCATCTTTTCCACCCTGACCCTCCTATTGACACATCCTCAGCCTCTCTCTAGTTTCTCATCACCTTGTTAGTCGCACACGTTCACCCTCTCACTCACATCGTCACCTAACCAGATTATTATCCACTCCCACATTCTTACCGTTTCACCTGTAGTCCACCCACACCCACACCCCATATACACCCACTCCCACATCCCGTAGCCCACTCCACTGCCTTCCACGAGAACTGATGAGACACCACGCCTGCCAAATCCACCAGCCACAGCACCAAGCACCAACTCTCCGCTCACCCAACTGGCTCAACCTTAAACCAGGAAAAATACAGAAGGCGATTGAAGTTGTAGTGGAGATTGGCAGCAGCGCGGGTGGTGGCAGTAACACAGATTTGGTGTGGTGTGCTGTGCTGTTGTTTACGGCAGAGCTAACAATTCCATAATTACTCCCACACTCTTATCAGATGCATCCCCTGACTGCCGTACCTTTACACCCTTACTATTTAGGATATTAATGAAAGCCTACATGGCCACACACACTCCCACACTCCAGCATTCCCTCACATCCTGACAGTCAGACCCAAACACCCTCACTAATTAGGGTATTACTAAAAGCCTTTATGCGTACACTCACTAGCATGGCATCACTAGTAGAGGTGTTAGTGAAAGTCATAACCACATTCACGCGCGCGCGCGCACGCACGCACGCACGCACGCACGCACGCACACACACACACACACACACACACACACACACACACACACACACACACACACACACACACACACACACACACACACACACACACACACACACACACACACACACACACACACACACACACACACACACACACACACACACACACACACACACACACACACACACACACACACACACACACACACACACATCGTAGAACAGGCTATTTCCCAAGCTGAACCCCTCTACCCTGTTCGTACATTTCCCTCTGGATCTAATAACGCAATCTATGCCTCACTCTGGTAAGTTGATGGACGAGTTGTTGGCCCAAGTTGTAATTAGTTTCCATGTCCAGACACAAGAGGCAAGGCCAGGCCCCAAGAAGCCGCCGTGTTGAAAAATTAATGCAATAATGAGAGACAACTTGGAGCTCTCACAGACACACTCACTTTTGTTATTGGAATTGTGCTTTTGTGTGTGTGTGTGTGTGTGTGTGTGTGTGTGTGTGTGTGTGTGTGTGTGTGTGTGTGTGTGTGTGTGTGTGTTACTACGTGACTTATTCCTTTGATCGCACTGTATGTCTGTGTTTGTCGTGAATGTCCAGATCAAGGCAGAATCAAACCCGTTTTTCATGTTTCTTAACCCTTCACCCCGAACACGTCACTCCTGTTTTAGTCTTGCAGTCTTGGGTTTACTTTATTCAGCTTTCTAAAAATTTATCGGCCTGGTGAGGTTGGACACGGCCATCCTTAATCCCTTCACCTGCAGGCCCTCCCAAGCTGAATAACACCGTCTGACACCAGGAAGAATATCAAGAGGATGGAACCATAATGAAGGGATTGAGTTACGTACTAAACTTGGACCTCCTTTAATGACGCTAAAATACAGTATTCTTAAGCGTTATGATTATTCGCTTTCGAGTATGGTGACAGACAAAATAGCATAATTATTTAGCAGATATAGATAAACAACCCCACAAAAGAAATATCCTCCAGTAATATGACCAAGTACTTTATGTTTGGGTGTTTGAGAGAAAGGATAAATTTTCTTGTCTGGAGTAGGATGGCAGACAGAATAGCATAATTATTATCAGAGGCAAAAATAAACATAAATCCTCTAAGGGAACGTTCTCCAGTAATGAGACCAAGTTTTTTATGTTTGGGTGTTTGAAATATGAAAGTTTCGTGCCTCAGATGCGAAAAATGTGGCTTGTTTGGAAAGTGAAAAAGGATCTGATAACTTAGAGAAAAGAGAGCTGGGAGGAGAGACTTGTAACAGATGGAGAAAGGCAAGAGTTAGAGCTGGGTGAGAATTTATGAGGTTAAGAAGGGAGAGGTACAGAGAGAGAGAGAGAGAGAGAGAGAGAGAGAGATGAGAGCTTGAGGAAGGAACCCAAGAAAGATATCAGTAGCAGAAGAGGGAATTAAAAGAGGGATTGAAGTGAACAGAAACTGGTACAGGCAAGCACAACAGATGCTGACAAATATCAAGTATATACTGGTACACTACACAGATTTTGACTTATGGCTGCTTAACCACAAAATTAAATCCATTCATCCTTAGCTTTTCGATATAGCGGGTTGTCTTGGGGTTTCTCTTCGCTTTGTCTAATATGAGGCCTTCTGGATCTATATCCTTTGCGATAAACTGCTGACTGTGTTATTTGTCTACCTATAGCCAGACGCCTTAAACCTGTACGGAGTGGCCGTTTGTCTTTGGGTTACTTGTTTCTTGCCAAGAATAAAATAATTCCACTGCGTTTTCTTTTTCGTCATTTTGTATTATTAAATTTGACTCTAATATCTTGCTCCTTTTGTACAAGGTCTTATAAACAAGACGACAATTTGGCCGCACCGAAACAATTCTTTCATATAACACGTGTGCACATGCGCCTTGTTGCTCGTGTTTTCATGGATTTCTCAACAGTTTCCAGTTCGTTTCTTCCATTGTAACTGCTATAAACAAAAAAACCATTTGCGAGTACACAGGAAGGCAATTGACTTGTGTATTAACTTGACTAATTATACACAATATTGATTTTTTTTTTTTTTTACTAACTTTTCCTTTTATTTCTTCCTTTCATGTGTATTGCCATAAATAACCGACCATTTGTTCTCAGTAATGTAAATAACGTGAATGTTAACACTTTTTAAGCATACGATTTCTTGATAATTGTTCCGTCAATCAGGGATTTATCAGCACCTTTCCATTTCCTTCTTCCCCTCATGTATACTGGAATACATAAAGGGAAAGTCAGTTCCGAAGCCACTGTTTTTCCTCAGCCCGGTCATATCACTGTTTCCCCTCCCCCTTCCCCGTCTTCCTTCCGTCACCCGTCAATCTCGCTGTTTCTCCTCCCTATTTCCTGTCCTTCTTCCTCCATCCCTCTTTCTCACTTTTTCCCCTCCCTCTTCCCCATCCTCCTCCCCTCCACTGTCTCACTGTTTTTCTCTCCCCTCGTCCCTTCGCCTTGTCACAGCTTTATCTCTCTCAGTTTCTCCCTCTCCCTTGCCCATTCATCCATTGTCACCACTTTTCGTTTTGTTTTTCCTTCTACTTCATGTTGTTTTTGTTTCCACTCGGTAAGCTTTTTTTTTTTTTGTCACCCCTTATCGCTGTAATAAGGTAACTCTTTCACTATAATGACGTTTCTTTCTAGTTGATGTTTGCCGCTACCGGACGATTTTATTCAGCTTAGAAGTGCCTGTAGGCGGAAAAGACATTAAGCTGAAGGAATAAAAAGCACTGGCATTTACCGTCTGTAATCCTCCATAGATCTGCTTTGTAACCCACTGACTGCTTAAGATTTTCCTCACCCGATAGAAATTAACGCTAGCCTGTAGTGACGCGTTAAATAGACATAATGTCACCAGGAACCTGACAGTAAGAAGTTGTACTCATACAGAATCCACCAGGAAGGGTGTAAGTTGTATGGTTCATCATTTACACTCCTTTTTCCACTCCGCAGAGTAGATGAGACGCGGTATTTCTCAAGAATGGAAGAGGAGCAGGTTCTAATAAAATGCGTTATCTTGTCAACCGTGAGCATCTGGGAGCGTCTAGGGAAACAGAGTTTTGCATAGTGGCAGTACTGCACCAGGACCAGGACTTACTTAGGGTAGGACCCAGCACGGCCGCCTCTTACATGGGGGTGCTCCCCTTTGGGAGTTCCGGTCAGCGCCGGCACACAAGATCAGGTTTTTACCTTGGAAAACGAAATTCTACATAGTGGTTTGCAAGATTAGTCTGTGTGATGAAGCAAGCAAATACCATCCAAGCATCATTTATCATTAGACCCTCACAAAGAAGAACAGTCGAGTGACAGCTTTAGTAAGAGCTTAATGTTAGGATGTTTACGCAGATGTCCGTATGGTGTTCATGGTGGCTCCTTGGTTTTAGTAGGATTTGTAGCATTGTGATACAGCTTTACTGGGGCGCCAAACGGGTGTGAAAATGTGAAAAGATAGATCGTACAAGGAAAGGATTGGTGGAAAGAAAAGTCGATGATGTTTTTTGATTTCGAGTTTCGTGATTAAATTATCTCTTCGTTTTCTCATTCCCCTTATTATATTCCTTATCTCGTATCCGTTGAAATGAAATGTTTAAGTATCATGTTAAAATGAAATTAATATCTTATTTGTGCCACATTAGTACACATATTGATTGTTCTATTTCGAATTGAGAGATAGAGCATACTGTCTTAGGATATGTGTTTGTGTGTTTGTGTTTTCCTTTATGGATTGGTCCCTCTAGGATCTCACTCACCCTGTCAATCAACTCAGCCCTTCCTCACTCACCCAGCTAATCAACCCTTCCAGTCAACACTGTCAAGGGAGTACACATGATATACTCCCTCTCTTTTACTTCTTGATGCATTGTCTTTACATTCCCTCACTCTTCTCACACCCTCACTCTTCTCACACCCTCACTCTTCTCACACCCTCACTCTTCTCACACCCTCACTCTTCTCACACCCTCACTCTTCTCACACCCTCACTCTCCCCACACACTCACCCTGCCCACACCCTCACTCTCCCCACACACTCACTCTGCCCACACACTCACCCTGCCCACACCCTCACCCTGCCCACACCCTCACCCTCCCCACACCCTCACCCTCCCCACACCCTTACCCTCCCCACACCCTCACCCTCCCCACACCCTCACCCTCCCCACACCCACACCCTCACCCTCCGCACGGCTTCCCTAAACTCCTCTCATTTGTCGTAGCCGATAGTGACGGTAGGAAGGAGGAGGAAGAAATGAGAAGAGAAGAAGGGAAGGAGAGGAGGAGGAGAAAGAATGAGAAAGGAAATGAGAGGAGGAAAAGAACGATAGGAGAAACGGGGGAACAGAGAGAGAGAGAGGGGGGGGGGAGATAAGAGGAAGGTCGGGCGACAATGCTGGATAAGAGAGAGAAATGTGAAGCGAAGCGAATCGTGAGAGAAAGGATGGAGAAAATGTAAGGCCATTCCGAAAGTGGTTCGGGGAAACTGGAGGGATTCGATTAATGGTTGTAACTCCAGACAGGCAGGATATGTGCAAGTGTAGTGGATGATGATGATGATGATGATGATGATGATGATGGTTGTAACTCCAGACTGGCAGGATATGCGCAAGTGTACCGGATGATGATGATGATGATGAGGAGGAGCAGCAGCAGCAGGAGGATTTTAGTGGCATACGTAACTTCTGAATTAGTTTGTAGACAAGATCAAGGCCACATACGAGAAGCGGATATTTGTGTTAGACACCCGTGTACTCCTCTCTCCTTTGATTACCTTCAGCCATAATGCGTAATGTATTTTATAACTATTATTCCCAGGCTGTTTTATTCGGATCAGGAGAGACTTTTTTAACAGGTGGTGTAAGGTATAGCCTTCCGTAACCCTGTAATGTAAGATGTATTTCCTAAGCTGTACCGGTATAAATTTTTGTGGATAGAGGAAAAATAAGAGAAGTAATCTGATCCCAAGGGTTGACGCACTGATATTTTTGTAACTCCTGTTTTTGTATCCCAAACATATATTATGTAATTAAACTGACTACCCATCTCCCATTCGCTTAACAAAATCTCCACAACTGTTTGTGGCCATACTTCCCACGGTCACCTGTTGCCACTCTCCTGTGCTGCTGTTTTATGTCAAGGAGAACATTTGGGCAGCATTTTGTGCCAGGACCATTGCTGCAGCTCGCATTTGGATGCTGCAATGGTGAGAGGTCAAGTAGGGCAACCCAGGACAAGCCTGTGTTGTGGAATATTTCATGGCCTTTGTTCCTATGACTTCTTCCTGGCGCCATTTTGCCTGAATATATATCCTTACTTTGCCATCATTGATCCACATATGATCATTGGGTGCTGGAAGATCAATAATTTTAAAAGCTACTGAAACCCAGCCAGACTCCTGCCTGAATTAACGCGTTTCTGAATTGATTCGACATTTCTTTGATATATTCAGATTGGTAATATTAACGAGTATCTTCTGTGTCTGTTGTACATCCTCCATTATTTTGAATCGTTTGGCCTCATATATAGATTATTTTGTGATGATTCTGCTGTAAGTGCGTGTTGGTTGACAAATGTTATGTGATTTTTATTGTACTTTGATGTAAGAAATATTTAAGTACAAGTGTAATGTAACTATACCATAAAGATATCAAATAATTACCATGAACCATACTATTGACGTGCAGGTCAGTGTTGATTTCATTCTGCAGTCCTAACACGTTAATTGTATGTGTCTAATGGATTATCTTATAACCGCTTGACAGAGATGTCTTTTTAATCATATATTTTGCTGTGTCCAGACGATTATATCCAGCATGAGGGGGACTTATCCAGCTGGGTCGGTAATATGTCTATTTCACTGCCCTCTTCAGCACTACGTGTCCTCCATAAGCTATCTATCTATCTATCTATAGCCCGACGCCCTAATCCCGCAAAGGGTGGCCGCAGACAAAACGCCTCCAAGTCACTCTGTCACCCACCATTTGACTCCCCTCCCCCCAACTCACCCCCCCCTCCCTCATATACCTCTCAACTCCATCCCTCCACCTCATCCTCGGTCTACCCCTCCCTCTCCCTCCCTCCACCTCACCTACATACACCCTCTTAGTCAGTCTTTCATTCTCCATCCTCTCCACATGTCCAAACCACCTCAGTGTATTTCTCCTAATCTTTTCAACCACATCCACATCTACCCCACAACGTTCCTTCACTTCTTCATTCGTCAACCTGTCCCTCCATGTCACTCCACATGCTCCTCTCAAGTAACTCATTTCCACTGCTCTCACTCTTGACTTGTTCCCCTCTTGCAAGGTCCACGCCTCGCTTCCATACGTCAGGGTAGGGATCACAATACCATCATGCAGTGACTTCTTAACTTCCATACTCACCTCCCTATTTCTCATCACTGCTTTCAGTGTGCCAACAACCTTCCTTCCCTGCTGTACCCTTTCACGTACTTCATCCCCCAAAGTTCCATCCTTACTCTTCACACTACCCAAGTACTTGAATGCACTCACATTCTCCATATCCTCACCATCCAACCTCACTGCACACTCTGTGACTTCATTCCTCTCAAACACCATAACTTTACTTTTGTTTACATTAACTTTCAGCTTCCTCCTCCTACACACTGTCCCAAATTCATTCACCAAACCTTGCAACTCCCATTCATCTTCACTCAACAATACTGTATCATCAGCAAACAGCAACACCGGAAGCTTCCAAATCTCACCCTCATTCATTAAGGCCACCCCCACATCCACTGCCCTACCTTGTACCTCCTTTACGACCCCATCCATATATATATTAAACAGCCAAGGAGACATTACACACCCCTGTTTCAGTCCCACATTGAGATCAAAGAACTCACTCAGCTCACCATCCACTCGCACCGTAGCCCTAGCTCCCTCGTACATACTCTTCACAGCACTCAACAATTTCCCCTCCACTCCATATATTCTTAATACCTTCCACATACCTTTCCTATCTATTCTGTCATAAGCTTTCTCCAAGTCCATGAAGGCAGCGTACACTTTCCTTCCCTTCTCTAGATACTTCTCCACTAAACATCTTAGAACAAATATCTGATCTACACACCCTTTTCCCTTCCTAAATCCCCCTTGTTCTTCTCCAACTAGCTCCTCTGTCATATGCCTAACCCTATCAATGAGTATTCTACCATATATTTTACCAGTCACACTAAGAAGGCAAATACCCCTATGGTTACCACATACTTCTCTCTCCCCTTTTCCTTTGTACAGAGGAACAATTATACCTGATTTCCAGTCCTCTGGAACCCTTCCCTCTTCCCAAGCCAATCTACACAACTTCCATATCCACTCCACAACAATCTCACCCCCATACCTAAGCATTTCACCACACACTCCATCAATTCCTGGGGCCTTTCCCAGCTTAATCTTCTTCATCGCTTCCACTACTTCCGACCTACTGATCTCTTCCTCCCTCCTCTCATCTCTTCTTCTCCATAAGCTGAGTAAAATTATTGTCTGATCGTTGTGTGATGAATATAATGCCATCGGACTGAAGAGAACATAAGCTTCAAGAGTACCAGATAATCCGCCCTGTTCTTTGCGCGAGGGCAGTGTGTGCAAACTCTTTCTTCCCACCTCCGGCAGTGTGTATACCACAGAGGCGGGGCATTATCTTCCTTTCCACTCGGCTGCCCTCACCTCATGTTTATGAAATACTTCCACCCCAACTCAGCTTGCCCTCCATGCTGCTGCTTCCTTTACTTTTCCGTCCACTTCCCAACATTTGCGGTCGGCTTCTCTGATGTGTTATCCTCATCTCTCCCCACCCTTCATTATCGGCCGCCTTTAGCAAGACGAGGCGATATAGTTTGTGTGTGTGTGTGTGTGTGTGTGTGTGTGTGTGTGTGTGTGTGTGACCTAAAAGCATGCATTCGTGTATTCCTGTGTATGAATGGGTTGTCTCTGGAGGCCTCTGCAGAATTAATGTCTTTTGTTTTCTAAAATACCACAGCAAGTAATTGTGTACGTTTATGTGTGTCGCCTTTCAGTAGTCAGGCACCGAATCCAAGGTGGCCTCTATTAGAACACCTTAGTTAGTACTGTACTATAAACTAGTTTTCAGGAAAAGGGTTTGATCCTGTTCATGTAATAATCACCACAGAACTAAACCCTGCCAGAAGAACCCTGAGGATACATTGTACTCACGTCCTGTGTCCCGTCCACGCCCTCACACTGGACACACTTGAGGTCTGGCGAGGAAACTTACTTATTCCCAGGTCGTTGTGTTTAGCCAGTGTGAGGAGGGATGGCAGTTGTGAACCAGGATGATCGAAGCTGCTCGTGTCAGTTGCACAGCTGATTGCACAACCATTTATTAGTCTGCAACGATGTCTTACACCTCATGTTAGCTATGCGTTCCTGTTTTAATTTTAAAATGATTTTGAGATAAGCTGCTGGTGCTGTTGGTTATGATAATGATTGATGATGATGATGATGATGATGATGTAACGTTCTTTAATCGACCATAAGCACCTGCCTCATCTAATTCAACTGTACTTTCTCTCTGCCCTGCAGGTGTGGCCAAGTGGACGGTGGCCTGGGCTGCCGCCAGAAGAAACTCCAGCCAATAAAAACTGGAGTCCGCGCGTGACTGTTCCTTGAGTGGACAGTTTAGTACTGCCGGAAGTGTTCCTGTGTGCGACTTAGTGTTCCTTGCTGTGCTGACCTCTCCCCACACCACACCACGTCACGTCACGTCACACCACACCACGTCACGTCACGTCACACCACACCACGTCACGTCACGTCACATCACACCTCACCTCACCTCACACCACACCACACCACACCACACCACGTCACCCCACATCGTCACATCATCCCACATCGTCACATCATCCCACATCACTCACGTCACCACACACCACATCACGTCACGTCACCCCACACCACATCACGTCACGTCACCACATCACATCATCCCACACCACATCTCGTCACCCCACACCACCACGTCACCACACACCGCGCCACCCGGGGCGTGCAGAAACAACCCATTGACACACGATTCCTGCAAACTTTTAACTTGAACCCAAATTATTAGTGACAGGAAACATTACTGCATCTCTGTGTCGCTGTTAAGTGTAGATAATCTTTTTGATATAGAGGATGTTCCTGTACAAGAAGTGTAGCTTTAGCCAGATGAAAATTCTGAAGTGTTGCAGTCATATTAAGAGTTAAATTGTGTAAATACCTGAGAAAAACTAATAACAATAATATGCTTGAAAAAATACCTGAAACACTCTTGAGAAAAATTACTGTGAACTGTTCTACCAGGCACCAGACACTGATAAAATAGAAGTAAACTTAAGACTCCTCTGATCTGGAACATCAAACATTAAATGCCAGAGACTTTACTTGAAAATGTTTGTACTGATTAATTCGGAATTATACTTTACGACTTTGGAAAAACATAGTGATTTTGAAATTGGTACTCAGAAATAGTGGACAAAAAAAGTGATTTTGAAAGTGGTACTCAGAAATAGTAGACAAAAAAAATAGTGATTTTGAAAGTTGTACTCAGAAATAGTGGACAAAAAAAACATAGTGATTTTGAAAGTGGTACTAAGAAACAGTAGACAGACTTTATAAAACATTGACATTTTCTAAGCACTTATAACGAAAGTATCGCTACTAGTAACAGCTTCCATAGAAAAATTAAGCTAAATGAAACGTTATTATTGTGAAGTGATATGAATCCTAAAGGTGATCCTTGAAAAATAACAAGATAGAGAAATGAGTGAAGATGGCAGTAACCGTGGTGATTCCTCTGCTCATCCCGCTGGAGGAGAATCTCGACAGTGGTGAGTACACGACACACTTTGTTTATTTACAGTAGATCTCAAAAGACTAGTCATTTTTTTTAAAGTTTAAGTTTCATGGAGACCACCACAAATGTATAGCTAATCAGACAACTCTTGCTTCCATTAACACCACGTCTCAGTTAAACACTTTCGAGGACACAATAGGATTTTTTTTTACATTAATTTTTTCATATTTAATACATTTACCTGCAATATCTCAATATTTATTTGCTTAAGGTAAGTGCAAGAAATGGTTTTACTGTATGACTGGATAAAGACTCTGATTCGTAATCGATTTATTTTGTAATGATATGCATACAAATTAGTTGCGCTAAGACCCGTAAATTTTACATTTATATAGAGAATAAGTTTGATATCTTTGGACAGAGAAGTCATGACATCGTTGAATATATTATTGATACTGACGACCATTGTTAAGATCAAGCTTAGGTTAGCGGAGATAACAGAAATATTTGTTTATATTAAGTAATCGTAATAGTCTTCGTCGAAAGTAGGTACATTATATATATATGGCACGTTTCATAGACTCCATTGTCAGTGTATCTATTGCAGTCCTCCAAGAAATTAAAAGTAAATTTTTTGAATTTGAAACTGTCACACTTGGTAGTAGCAGTTTGAATTTGACAATGACTGTCGTGTTATTTTCTTCACGGCGTTACTCCAAGGCATCTGTAAATAATGTTCTGTCACAGGAGAGATTAACCAGGCATTTCAGAACGTTGTCATTAAAAAAAAAAAAACGGTTCGTGTATTAAATTTCGAAATGCTTGTATATTCCAGCCTTTAATTCACAACATGCACTAAGAAAGCTGGATTAGGTAACAGCAGGAGAAGCCATTAGATGAGTTGACAAGGTGGTTGATGAAAACAGGAATGAAATAGGAAATAAATGAATCCAGCTGTTCAGCTTAAGAATATATTTAGTCAGTCAAGAGGCGTGATGGTACACGTGATCAAAAACTGTTTCGCAGGAGTTCCGATGCTATTATAAATTATTAATGTAGCTCGTTGTGTCTCAAGAAAATAATCTTTCCATGTAAATGTGGGTACCGGTATGATACTACTACTTTGGGTAATTGTAAAAAGTCACTAGCAAGCAGTATAGTGCATCCTCATGAACATTGGTGTACGAGCGGGGGACATGACCAGTGTGGATTTTACAGTATCCATCGTCTGTGGTATCGGATTGTTTCGTGTGGAATGTACAGTCGCCAAACTTTCCACCTGGGCCACCCCGCCACGAGAGGTGGGTAAGGGGTGCTGGCAACAGTGTAGGCTATCTGTTTGTTCGTGTGTACATGCTTGATGAAAGTTCGGATCATCACCTCTCGTTTTCCTTAGTGAACCTCAGTCAAAGTTCATCCCAGTAATCAGTCGACAATTTTTAGGCGATAGAATTTCAAAGGAGCTTCTTGAAAGTGTTGGATAATGCAAGTATTGAAAACAATAAGTAAACTAATTCAAAAGGCCGCATCTTTACATATATTATATATTTAAAAAAGTATTCTTTTTCATTATTACATGATAAACCCATGGCTAAAAAATGTCTACTGCATATTGGGGGGGAAGAACCGTCTTGTGACCGGCTCTTATTGTTGAAAAGTAGATACCTGTGTCTGACTGTTCGTTTTGCATTTAGCCAGTCCTGGGCCGGTCTCGATTAAACCTATTGAAATACCATTCTTGATCCGAGACATGATTAGACAAGTTAGGTCATTAATCGTTACAGGATTACTCATTGGGAGGATATTAATTTAAACTAAGTAGGAGAGTTAGGAGCTGTAGATGTCGGAGGTTGAAACTCGTTCGTTGAGGCAGAATACTGCCTTGAGTCAGCTAGTCATGAGTCAACCTTTCGTTAACAATAGAAAACCTAAGCATCTCATCACTTAATCATTACGTGGATCTCTGTGCTTGCAGTGCAAACACGGCAATTGTTTTAATAGTTGATATATATATTAAATATTTGAAACAGTACTGTGGGTGACGTGGTAGTTAACGCTTCTGCCAGGCGATCCGTGTGACGTGGTTCAACCCCCGTCAGGACAGATGGGTTTCTCCTATTAAACATCAAGCCCTTGTCTTATGACCTAGGTCTTGGTAGCAGCCAGTCAGCAACCAACATCACATATCCTCGCACTCCAGACCTCGGTGACGGGGGCTAAAGCGAGGTTCGCGGGATAAAAAAAAAAAAAAAAAAAAAAAAGTGTTCCAGCCTGTAATGATAATTTCATGTTCGTTATGTTGCATTTACCAATCACATAAGTAATATCACAGGCAATGGTGATATAAATGTCCAAACAGTTCATGAATCAATAAAATTGAGCTTAAAATGACTGGAAGCTTCTGCATACTGTGGTGAAGAGATGGTGTCTTCATCTTGCTATAATGTGAGATAATGTTGTTCGGTGAATAATCGATGAGCATGTAAATGTGTGACCGCACATATAAGCGGCACCGCTCACAATCAGTTTTCCTTGTAATGTGTAATTCAGTCATACGTTAGACGAATGGACTATAAAGATGTGCTGTAATGATCATAGTCATATGAAAAATGGTACGGTAAATCATTATCATAGCTGATATAATAACCACATTCGACAAAAGTATGCATAAATTCTCTGCCTGCTGAGGTGACAGTATTTTAATCTCCTACCTCTTCGTGGTGCACCACAGAACACAGGAAAACATCTGCCTGAAGTACTACCAACGAGGAAATAAGCAACCGTTAACAGTGTCTGAACATCATCCTAATGTTTATTGGTCAGTGTCATTCATGATGTGAATATGGCAGGCAATCTTACTTGTAACTGGACGTAGATGTTAGGTAAATGCATTCATCTTCAACCTATACTGATAATGGTGTCAAGTGATAACCCTATGAAATGGAATTACTGATATAATAAGAGAGTGTGAGAGAAAGGCTTGGAGTGATTCCAGTATTTAGTGCATTAACATGTTATTGTAACAATGTAAAAACAACATAGAAAATAACATGTTTAGTATTGTTAAAAATGTAAATATTTGGTAGATTGCCAATGGATCTCAAAAACTAGTTCGGCAGTTATTGTCACTGGCGGTATGAATAACGTAACCCCCTCCCCTCAACGTCCTGCACCTGCCCTGGACTTTACTATGCCAAGCTCCCCCCTTAAGCAGCTCTCCCACCGGCTCGACCAGTTGCATGAAAACGGGCGCATGGAATTGTTGCATGTCACAGGTTGCACGGACCAAGGCCAAATATGTATAGTATAATATATATTATTGTATTATAAATAAAAGTTTATATTTATATAAGAATGTTATTTATATTACTTTATTATAAAATTTATATAGTCATATATCTTTGGCCTTGGTCAGCGCGACCTGTGGCACACAATAAGTTTCCATGCGACCAGTTTCATGCAACTGGCTGAGCCGATGGGAGAGGCGCCTTACTCCTGAGACATTTTTCTCACCACCTAACTCCGTACCCAGCCATCTATGGGATGAACTCTGACTCTGACAGAGGTTCACTATGGACGAAGAGAGTTGATGATCCGAACTTTCGTCGAGCATGTACACACGAACAAACATATACACTGTTGCCAGCACCCGTTACCCACCTCTCGCGGCTAGGTGGCCCAGGTGGAAAGTTTGGCGACTGTACATCAACTTTTATTCGTTGAAAGATAGGGACTGATGATGGGTCTAATCCGCGCGGGCCAACTTTGTACTATTCCATACGATGACCTTTTTGTACCTCGAGGCATGTTAAGTATTTGAGATGAGAGTGTTCTGTTAGTGAAGGATTTAAAGTTGTGCTTAACCCTTCCGACTGGGAATTTCTCTCATCAGCTAAAAAAGATGATATATATGTAAATAGCAAAACAGAATGGAAAAAGTCGTCTCTGATTGAAAGGGCTAATCATATGACCATCCTCATTCTTAGTCTTATTCTTGAGTTGTACGAGACAGCAGTGGGGGAAGCGAAGGAGCATTATAGTCATTGGGCGTGGGACGATGATTGAGGTGAAGTGGAAGTGGTTGTCTTCATCCTTTATCTGTATATAACA
The DNA here is from genome assembly GCF_032717465.1 of Coenobita brevimanus. Lineage (NCBI taxonomy): Eukaryota > Metazoa > Arthropoda > Malacostraca > Decapoda > Coenobitidae > Coenobita > Coenobita brevimanus. The sequence continues at coordinate 51,728,277 of NC_137050.1, forward strand.
GTGTTCTTAGCCATTTTGAAGGATAATTGTTTACACTCAGAAATTGATGTGCTTTCCTTTTATTTAGCTTTAATATATACTCTGGTGTAGGTGTACAGTGTATGGTATTGAGTGAAGATAAAAGGCGTAACTAGACCATCTTATGCACAACTTAAGCTCAAGAAAGTTTGTAAACATTGAATCAGTCACATCACCGCTCCCCTTTCACTACGGTGGCATCTATTTGATTCTGTCCCTAGACGATTTTACTCAGCTTTGGAGAGACGTTGTGAGCTAGAGTGATTAGATATAGCCTTCTTTAACCCCTTTACTGGTAGAGGTGGTTTTTAAATTAATTAAAGCGTCTGGTGGTAGCCTGATTAAATTGGTCATCGTAAGAAAGGGACTAATATATCCTAAGCAGTACTGCCTATGCCTGAAACTGATCCTTGTTGAAACAGATATCATGCACTGTAATATTTCTCTAGTAGTTGCTGATGTAATTACGTACTGTATACAACTTCTAATAGCAGTATTGCGTTGTTTGATATGACAAGTTCTCATATTACTGGAATCCACGGGGAGTCTCATAGCACCCCTTCGCATGCCCCTTCTTCACAATATAGTAGCCTTATGCAAAGAAAACTATGTAGAATTTGTATCACCGTATGGTGTGTGTGATGAGAAGTTTAATTTAATGATAAAAACATCGTGTTAAGAAAAATAATAAGCATTTAATATTTTTGTCGTTTTAAAAGACTTCACCGCTTCTCCGGAGATGGTTAATTTACAACGAGACGAAAACAAAGGTGAAAAGTAAATGCAGGCAACATGCGGACGTAGGTGTACACCGTGCGTGGATGTAGTGCAACATGCGGACGTAGGTGTACACCGTGGGTGGATGTAGTGCAACATGCGGACGTAGGTGTACACAGTCGGTGGCTGTAGTGCAACATGCGGACGTAGGTGTACACCGTGAGTGGATGTGGTGCAACATGCGGACGTAGGTGTACACCGTGAGTGGATGTAGTGCAACATGCGGACGTAGGTGTACACCGTGAGTGGATGTAGTGCAACATGCGGACGTAGGTGTACACCGTGGGTGGATGTAGTGCAACCTGCGGACGTAGGTGTACACCGTGGGTGGATGTAGTGCAACATGCGGACGTAGGTGTAGCCAACACCGTGGGTGGATATAGTGCAACATGCGGACGTAGGTGTACACCATGGGTGGATGTAGTGCAACATGCGGACGTAGGTGTAGCCAACACCGTGGGTGGATATAGTGCAACATGCGGACGCGGGTGTACACCGTGGGTGGATGTAGTGCAACATGCGGACGTAGGTGTTCACCGTGGGTGGATATAGTGCAACATGCGGACGTGGGTGTACACCGTGGGTGGATGTAGTGCAACATGCGGACGTGGGTGTACACCGTGGGTGAATATAGTGCAACATGAGGACGTAGGTGTACACCGTGGGTGGATGTAGTGCAACATGCGGACGTAGGTGTACACTGTGGGTGGATAATTTACTGTATGCATACTCTTAAACAGAGTATTCAAGAACAAATGCAAGACTAATGATAAAAAAGGTAAGAACTACTAACAATACGAGATTATACTGTATGTGAATTTTAGAAACTGTCATACATGTTTTTTTTAATAAGATTTTAAATTTATAAATTAATCAGGGCTACCAACTGTTTGCGGCGCCTACCCACACGAAGGGGTGCGCTTTCACGCTTTCAAGATTACCACTTAAGTTGAAGGTGTGAGCTGCCACTTCCAGCGGGGCGCGGGAAGGGTAACCCCTGCCCTCAGTTTCAAGACTTACGGGCGTTAGTGTGGGTCATTGCATAATACAGAAAATGCCCCATGGCTTAGTTTGATTCTCTCTCTCTCTCTCTCTCTCTCTCTCTCTCTGAAATATAATGTGTCTGGAAATATAAAGTATAGATATTTGTGTTACATTTATCGTGTCGTTTAAGTACTCGCCAGTGTACAGTAGATCCTGGTCCAGTGGGACGTGCAAAGCAATGACAACGTTTACATACATTACTGTCGTCCTATTCTCCTTCACACCGTAACATCACTTTTTTCCCAGTTATTTCCTCCTTTCTCTCACCTTTATTTTCATTCCGTTTAGATTGAATTTACACTTCCATCTCGTGATTAATATTTTTTTTCTCTTTTTCTAACTTATTTGCGTGTTTTTCCTCACCTGCTACTTCTCATCTCCCCATCTCTTTATTTTGTCACTTCTTTGGTGTTGTTATGTCCCCTGTCCAGATATTTTTGTTTAGCCTTTTCTTTGTGTTTTCATCTTGCTATTGGTTGGTGTTTTCCAGGTTCTTCTGCTTCTTTCTTTTGTTCGTTTATCAAATTTCTTTCACTTGTTCACTTTTTCATCCATTGCACAGTCTCATCATCTGCGCACAAACTCAGCTTATGATATTTGTTAAAGTTTATTGTTTGTTCTGATGCCTAAGTTAAACCAGTCACAACGTTTCTTCCTCTGATTTATCACTTAATATTTGATTTTCTTATGTATTTTCCACTGTTTCACTTCTGGACCTTTTTTAGTGCACTTAATTACTTATGGACTTACAGCGTAAATAACTTTTGTATTCGAGTTACCCCACATGATTATTGTTATTATTATTTTTATTTTTGAAACTATAATAATTTTTGTGTGGTCGCTGGAAGTAGTATTGCAGAGTATATCAGATTTTCGGTCAGTTCAGTGTTCCATTTATCATCAGTCAATTTTACTTTTTATCTCCTATTACTTTGTCTCCATTTTTTTTTTATTAATAATTTTATCTTTAATCACTTTTCATCACGTTTTGTAATCAGTCACTTTTATTCATCATTCGCTTTTCATTCACTTTGTTTTATCATGTCACTGTATCACTCACTTGTATTATCAGTAACTACTCTTTTACCGGTTACTGGAGTTTTATCAGTTTTTTGTTCTGTCTGTTTCACGTGTTAATAAAGTATTTATTAATATGTATCATGTCGCTTTGTTCAAGTTTTTATAATCAGTCAGTTTATCAGCCACTCGTCGGCAGTCACTGTGTTTTGACCCATCTTTCTTTTCGTAGTGGGCACAGGATATCAACACTGGTCTCCTCAGGTGTTGGTCTCCTCAGGTGTTGGTCTCCTCAGGTGTCTGTCGTGGAAACATATTACAGGTATTATAAACTTAGATAAGTATATTCTGAAAATTTTATAATGCTGAATAGGAGAAGAGCAGAAAGACTGTTCCTCTTTAAGTGTGAAATCTATATTGAAAAAAAAAAAAAAAAGCGCGCGGACACACACGCACGCATGCACGCGTGTAAAATCTATATTGAAAAAAAGAGCGCGCGCCCGCCCTCCCGCAGACACACACACACACACACACACACACACACACACACACACACACACACACACACACACACACACACACACACACACACACACACACACACACACACACACACACACACACACACACACACACACACACACACACATTCATTACGTTCCCGGTACTCCAGTGGTTAAAATCGTGCAGTGCCGTGAAGCGCTGCACATAAAAGAGGGACAACGTCAGAAAAATTATTCCAGCTGAATATCACAACAAAATATCATAGCAGTTTCTTCCTTGCATGGACTTTCATCTTTGCTTCTATCAGCAGCAGCGACCTTTTCTTTCTTTCTTTCTTTAATAAGTCTTGCTGGCACTTTAAATAATTGCAGACAGCATGAAAAGTCAGCAAACATGTTAACCTGGAATTCTGCTTCGCAATTCGGCTCGCTTTTCAAATATTTTTTCAGAGGATCATACAAAAGCAGAATTTTGTGTTTCGTAAATAATCTGGTTGTAGGTCATTGCTGGCCAAGAGCTTTGATATTCTGAACACTACACTTTTACTCCCGTTTATGGACATTTTTATACTACAGGGAATGAAATAAACTTATCGTTTTCCAGGTCCTTCATACTTTATATATATTTTCTCTGGGTTTGGAGGGCTTTCCACGTCTGGCATCCCCAAGTATGTTTAGGCTTTTTCACAGCAACTTACCTTGTGCTTGTCAGGAAAATATATATATATATATATATATATATATATATATATATATATATATATATATATATATATATATAGTTATGAATTTTACAACTTTCTGTGCAGCGACCGTAGTGAGAGGCGCTTGAGAGAGAGGTTATGAGAGAGGCAGTATGGAGAGGAAGGAAATAATTCCATCCATCAGTTTGTGTCTGTCTGGCTGCAAGTAATTTTAAGTGTGTGTGCCAGCGCCACTCCAGCTCCCCTGGCACCTTCATCTGGGGACAACAGCGCCGCCCTCCCAGTCAGCGTCCACCACCTCTCAGCGACCAGGAGTTCCCTCCATTGCCCTCGGCTCTTACTGTGGTCCAGACCACAGCAGAGGTTCACCGCCAACAGCCGCCTGTCTCGCCACCACTTCCCACGGTAGCGCCAAGTCAGCCACTGACGCTTCCGCCACCAGTACCTGGCTCCACACCCAGCCCACCCACTGCTGCTGCTCCACCAGTCCTTGCGTTCACGGCGGAGGATCTGCGGGACCTGGGTTCCCAAATTGCAGTGGCCGTTGCCCAAGCAGTGTCCCTCAAACTGGGGATCACCCTCAAGGCGGCCTCAATCGCCTCCGCAGCCGATCGCATCATCGATCGCGCAATTGCCAGGAAGCAGCATGGTCCCGACACCCATCCTGCCCCTCGACGTCCAGCTCGCTCAACAGGGGGACCACGGACTCCCCCCCGCAAACCGGCTTGCTCTTTCAAGCGAGCCAAGCCCAGGAAGGCCGCTGCTCTGTCTTCCACCCCTCAGCAGAGTCGGCCTCGCCCCCTTCCAGAGCAACAACCAATGCACGTCGTGGCACCCTCGACAGCCGTGGCCTCACCTCCGTTGCTGGAGGACGTCCGTCTCTGTCTGTCTCCGGACGGCGGGACGGCTCCCCCCTTCGACTCCTTCAGTGGAACTGCCTAGGAGCACGGAGCAAGCTCCCGCTCTTGCAGGAGGCGGCTGCGAGGGACCGCCCCCATATCATATTACTGCAGGAGACCCTGCTCCCAGACAGTTCCACATTTCGTCTCACGGGTTACACCACCCATCTCCTCCCGTACGTTCGTGGCGTCACACGGGGATGTGCCGTTCTGGTTCAGGACCACATTGAGTGCACAGACTGTGAACCTCCTCCTTTCTGTGGACCTGATGTGGAGGTTCTGGGCGTGGTTCTCCACCTGGCTACGTCGTCCCTGACGGTATACAACGTGTACCGAAGTCACAGGGGCTCCCTGGAGATGGGAGATTTGTTCTCCCAGGCTGCCAGGGGCACTGTGTATGTCGGGGGCGACTTTAACGCCCACCACGCCTTGCTTTCATCGCCTCTCTCGTCCAATGATGCAGGGCGGCACATCTCTTTGGTACTGGAGGAGATGGATGGTGTATTTCTCTTAAATGATACAAAGGTCGCTACTCATGTGGCTGGGGGCCGTCTCGACCTATCCTTTGTGTCGTCCCCTCTGGCTGGATCTGCGACATGGTCACTTCACCCCCACCTCACTAGTGATCATTTCGCAGTTGAAGTTACACTACCAATGCCTCTACTCCCACCTCCCCCTCTCCCTCCACCGAGGTGGGATCTCCGCAGGGCTGACTGGCCGGCTTTTGGCCGTGTGTTAGCTGCGGCCTTTGAGGCATCTCCTCCTGCCCCGGACCTCGAGAGTCGAGCAGATCAGGTAGCCCGTGCTTTTTCCCAGGCTGCCTCTCTCACTATTCCTCTGCAGCGACGATCCATGCGGTGCTATCGGGACGGCTGGATTTACTGCGACAGGGTCAGGGAGCTGAATCACAGGCTCAATGCAGCACGCAGGCAGTACCGGCGGCGCCGTACATCCCCTCACCGTCGGTGCTTGGCTGCTGTCACACGCCATGTGACGTTGGAGAAGCGTCGCCTTAAGGAGGAGGCGTGGATTAGATGGTGTCGAACCTTGGATTCTCACTCCACTCTCCGTGAGATGTGGAGGAGGATCCGGTCCATCTCTGATCCACGTCCACCTCGACCACCGTCACACCCTGACCCTGCTGCTGAAGCCAGCTGTCTTGCTCAGCATTTCGCGGATCGTTCTGCTTCTCACAATCTTCCGCAACCCGTCCGAGCCCTACAGGAGCAGTTGTCGGCTTCTCGTGTCGCTGCTGTACAGGCTGCTTGTGCCAGACCTGACCCCGCTGATCCTCCCATCACCAGCAGGGAGCTTCATAAGGCGCTGCGACACAGAACCGACACTGCACCTGGCCTCGATGGGCTCGTCTACTCGCTCTTGTCTCATGCTGGAGATTGTGGTAGTGAGAGACTGCTTGGTCTGTTCAATCTCTCGTGGTCTGAGGGCCGTTTGCCGAGGTCGTGGAAGACAGCTATCATCCACCCGATTCCAAAGCCTCGCGATCCCGACGCCATGCGCCCTATCTCGCTCCTTAGCTGTGTGGCTAAGACAGCAGAAAGGGTTGTGCGTGCCCGCCTTGCCTGGCGTCTGGGACCGTTGCACCCGAGGACTTTTGCATACCATCCTGGCAGGAGTGCTTCTCACTGCCTTGCTTCCTTCCTCGGGGAGCTTCGAGGTGGACGGGGGATGGCAGTCTTCTTCGACCTCGAAAAAGCCTTTGAGCTGGCAAGCCCTCTAGACATCCAGACAGCCCTTGCGGCCCGGGGAGTTGGGGGTAGACTTCTCTCATGGGTGGGGGATTTCTTTTTGCACAGGTCAGCAGGGGTCAGGTTTCAAGGGGAGCTCTCACCGTTTTACCACCATCTTAACGGCACGCCCCAGGGGAGTGTTCTCAGCCCTTTGCTTTTTAATGTCCTTGTTGAAGGGCTATTAACGGTGGATTATGGTCCCGGCGTGACTCTGCTGGTATATGCTGACGATTTGGCACTGGTCTTTTCGAGGGGGGACTGTTTCACCCAGGCACCCGCTGCTCTTTCTCGGCTACACGCCAAGTGTAATGAACTCGGGCTGAAGGTCAACCTCGGGAAGACCAAGTGCCTACCTTTTGGTCTCCGCCCTCCAGACCGTCCTCTCTTGCTTGATGGCTGCAGCATTGAGCTGGTCACGCTCCACCGCTACCTGGGCGTCTATTTTGATGCTGGCCTCACTTTCGCCAAGCACGTCAGGTACCTGCGGGAGCGGGCTGCCACCCGAACTTCTGCTCTGCGTTATCTGTCTCGTCGCAGTCTAGGGGCATCCTATAACGTCTTACGCACCTTTTTTGTCCACGCTATCCGCTCTCTTGTGGACTATAGTGCCATATGTCTCACCAGCCTTGCCCCACATGTCTCTCAGTCCTTGGAGGTCCTTCAAAATGAGGCACTCCGCACCATGCTACATGCGCCACGCTGGACAAGGTTGGTTAACCTACGTCTGGAGAGTGGTTTTCCTTCACTGGCTCATAGAATTGCATTGCGTGCAACAGCTGAAACACTCCGGCTTGTGCATCGCCATCCGCACCTGCCGGTCTCGGCTTTACTGCGGCGTTTAGCAGGCCGACCCCCTGACCCGCTTACTCGCCGTGACTGGGCTTGTGCCACTACGGCCCTACTACAGGATTTGGGCGTGGCTTCGGAGGTGTGCAGTGATCCTGAGGTAGACTGTCCAGGTTACTTGCCTCCTCCCCCCTGGTCGCCCCCCCCTTTCACTGTTGTCTATCCCTCAGTGCCCAAGCCTCGCCACTCCATTCCGGCAGTTCTTCGGCAGGTCAGTCTTTGTAGCATCTCTACTGTCAACTCAACAGCTTCGGCAGTCTATTATACGGACGGCTCAGTCTCATCCGATGGCTCAGCGGGGGCGGCTTTTGCTTTGACTTTTCCTTTTGGACCATACACTGAATCCTGGCGCATCTCCACGGGGTCTCAGCCTTCCAGGCGGAGCTGGTGGCTCTTCTCGGTGCCTTGCGTCATGCTTACCGGCATCAGCATCAGCGAGTCGTTCTGCACACTGACTCACTCTCTGCCCTTCAGTGTCTGGAGTCTCTCGCGCTTACATCTCACCGTTTCCTACTAACGGCTATATATACTGTTGCGTCTTTCATTCAGCAGCGTGGTGGCTCAGTGATTTTTCACTGGGTCCCTGGACATGTTGGCGTTTGGGGGAATGAACTGGCAGATACAACTGCACGTGCGGCTAGCACCCTCCCTGCTGTCACATTTCCGCTTCGCCCCTGTGCCACCCGTGTCCTCTCAGAGGTGTATGCCACTATCTACAGGCGTACCAGGGATGAGCATGAACTCTGTATTGCCGAGGGATCACGCTCGGCTGCCTGGTATGCGGCGGCCACATCTTATTCACCTCTTCCGATACCAACTGGATTACCCAACTTTATTCTAGTTAGGATTAGGCGTCTCCGCTTAGGTTTCCTGTGCTACCGCCAGGTTGCCGGCTTGGAGCCTGACCCGTGCCCCCATTGCTATGCATGGTCCGCCGATCCTTTATCCCATTACTTACTAGACTGTCCGGCCACAGCGCTGCTTCTTGCAGGTCCTGGCGGAGGCTTCCCTCGTACTGGGGATGATGTCTTTGATGCAGCTAGGGTTGTTGGCAATGCATCTTTTCAGAGAATTTTGCGCACTGTGCGGGACTACCCTCCTCCTCGGTAATTCTCTCAGGCATTGATCCTGCTTTTTTTTTTATTTTTTTTTTTTTTTATTTTTTTTTTTTTAAGGCTTTTCTCTGACGGGCTCTTAGTTTGCCCGTGCCACACCAAGTGTGGGTAAATATCAAACAACAACAACAACAAGTGTGTGTGTGTGTGTGTGTGTGTGTGTGTGTGTGTGTGTGTGTGTGTGTGTGTGTGAAATGAGTTATTTGAGAGGAGCATATGGTGTCACATGGAGAGACAGACTGGCAAATGAGGAAGTGAAGGAGTGTTATGGTGTGGATGTAGATGTGATAGGAAGCGTTAGGAGAAACACATTAAGGTGGTTTGGCCATGTAGAGAGGATGGAGAGTGTATATGATTGAGGTGGAGGAGGGGTGAGGGAGGGGGAGGCCAGGGATGAGATGGAGGGATGGAGTGGAGAGGTATATGAGAGAAGGGGGTGTGAGCGGGGAAAAGGGCAGTGAAATGGCGGGGGACAGAGCGACATGGAGGCGATTTGTTTGTGGCCACCACTTACGGGATTCAGGCTTCTGGCAATATATAGATTGTGTGTGTGTGTGTGTGTGTGTGTGTGTGTGTGTGTGTGTGTGTGTGTGCGTGCGCGCGTGTGTCAGCAACTGTGGAGAATATATCAAGGATAAGTTCTGAGCAGAGATCGAGAAAAAAATGAAGATAAATAAATGAAATAAAAATATGAAATGGGGATATGCATGACAAGGTAGGAAGTTTTTATTTTTTTTTTCCATCCGTGAATTTGTGTATATATACAGTACTTTATTTTTTTTTTTTTTTAATTTATTTTTTTTTTTTTACTGAAGTCTGGGGAGGAGACACGTTTGAATTTTAGGGAAAAGAATGGGCATGGGGTACTCGTACTCTCTTGTTTGTAGATGATGCTGAGTTACTTCAGAATGAAGAGAGGAAGTTGCAGAGACATATGTGAATTAGGAAGTGTATGAGACTGCTAAGATTTAAAAGGAATGAGGGGAACAGCGGAGTCATGGTGTGTAAGACTGGCACTGATATAAGGTGTTATGAAAGATTAAACAATTCAGTGATGAAGTTTGTAAAGGAGTATATATAATTATATATTCTGCACGCGGCACCTACTCGTTTACCTTGGTTACAAGCACATTACATCCTACCATTTTCAGTACCCTTGCTCTTCGTTTTCTCCAGTCTGCCCTTTCCCCTTCCTCCATGTCTTTCTGGCTACACCATGTATGAACGTCTACTCACACATACTCCTGATGACTCTCCTCCCTATGGGCCTCGAGGGAGCTGTGTCCTCTTCCCTCTCCTCCCTTAAATTAATTACCCACCATAGGCGAGGCTTTTAATAGCCAACATTATTCCCGTCACCAGTATTTTTAGCCAAGTAATGAATATGTGGGAGTATAACAAAGTGGAAAGTGGAAAGATGCCTGGCCGTATTTTGATCACCCCTGCCAACTCCCTGTCTTTGCATTTCCAACACTTCATCAAGCACTCTTATTTTCATTGCATTCTCTCTCTCTCTCTCTCTCTCTCTCTCTCTCTCTCTCTCTCTCTCAGCATATTTCAGTATACTCTCACACCGTCATCATAAACACTCTCACCACACCCCGTTCATCACACACCCATCAGTTTTACCCACTTCGTCCTTCCGCCACCGCCTCTTGGAATTCCACCTTTACTCACCATCTCTCAGGCTCTTGTACCTGTCCCTCCCTCCCCACTCCATCTCACTCTTGTTCTTTCCTTTTCCTTTCCCCCTCTCTCCCACCCACTTCCACCGCTCATTTTCACTCTCACTCCCTCTCCTCATTCTCCCTGTCTTTCCCTCACCCACTGCTCATTTTCTCTCCCTCTCCCATTCCTTAATGCGCGTCCACACGTGCCCTCGAACATATGTTGGCAACACAGCAGGCAACATGTTCGTGTACATGTTTGCAGCAGTATTTGGACAGATGTATGCAAACATGTTTCAGTGCAGCTTCGAACACTGGCAGCAGAGGCGATGGGATAAGTATGTCCATACCAGGCAGCTGAGACTTCATCATGATGTTGCCAACATGATCTGGACGCTGCTGTTCCCAACATGATTGCAGTATGCTCGTTACTGTGTTGCTTACATGTTGCCAACACTTGTTCGAGCACACATGTGGACACGCCCTAATGCATCCTCCTTTCCCACTCCCCTCTACCCTACCGCTCTACCTTACCTTATCTTTGTGACAATACTCTGTCAACTTTAACTTGTCCGGTAAATTGCCACCTGTTCATTTGTACTGGTGAGTTGTATCAAATATTGAACACTGGGATGTGATGCTAGTCACGAAGAGGTGTTATGGGAATGATGAAGAGCTGTGATGTCTTATTCTGCTACTAAGCTGTAATAAATCATTTCCACTACCATATGTTGCTAGTCATGAAGAAGTACTATGGAAAGGATATAGAGCCTTAGTATTGTCTTATCCTGCCACTGAGGTTCAGGAAATAGGCTGCAAAAAGACGTAAATTTTTAGAGAGGTGGACGAACAATGCCTAACCAGAGCCAGTCTTACCAAGAGCCGGCCATACCCACCTCATCCTCCTATTCTCATGTTCTACCCAGCTTCTTTCTCAGCCACCGTAAACACTCATCTCCCTCACTGCCACTCTCAACCTTCCATTTCACATTTACACTAATCTGCATAACCAGTTCAGTCTTAACCCCAAATAACATCATCCCCTGTCTAACCCTCTCGCCTGTCTCCCCCCGTTTATCTCCCCTGTTTAATTCCCTCTGTTTGTATGTCCCTGTCTAGAGCCCCCTGCCTATTCCATTAACCTCTCATTATTAATCATCCACACCATCACACATATCCTTTCCAAGTCCAGTCCCTTTTATGCCTTATATCTTCTTCATCCCCATCCTACCTTCCTTCAGTTCCTTCCTACATATAATCCACACTGCCCCAACCATCTCCAACCAGCCTTTTCTTCCACCTCTGCATCAGTTTCTGTCTTCTCTGTTCGCACCCTTATCCCATCTTTCATTTTTCCTTCCTTTACCCATCTCCTCCATCCCCCACCGACATCCTCCTCTCCATCTGCTTCGCTTCCTTCTCCCCTCCATCTGCTTCGCTTCCTTCTCCCCTCCTCCTCCCATCCCATCTCTCTCCCTTTTCTTCTTACATACACCTCCCCCTCCTCCCTAAGGGACTCAAGGCCTCCTCAATCCTCTTAGCGTTGTATATTTGGCAAGTCTCGAGATTTTGAAGCTGCCGCAATAGTTTCCAATATTTTTGAGGCTGGTTGTAGAGTAAAAGTGGTGGATTACCTTGACGTTAGAGTGGGTGGAGTTTTTGGTACACACACACACACACACACACACACACACACACACACACACACACACACACACACACACACACACACACACACACAATATTTTCCAATAATTTTAAGGTTGGCTGTAGAGTAAATTGGTGAAATGCGTAGACGGCAGAGTGGGTGGAATTTTCGGCACACACACACACACACACACACACACACACACAGTAGCTGCATTCCTGCGAGACTCATGTGGCATCAAAGGGTTCTCGCCGCCCCGGACAGTCATGATATATTGCAATAGTAACTATTATTGATGCTGGAACAATACTACATTTCAACCTCAGGGTAATTAAACGAAATCGAGCTATTTGATATGGATGAACCAACGTCACTGGGTTTTTACACGTATTTTCCTGTCGTCATACAAGCATTTTTTTTTTCCCGCCACGCCAAAGCCAAGTTATTCAGCTTCAATAAAAGTCCCTGGACTGTAAGGGTTAAACGCTTCTCTCTTGTGCTCCCTAATGGAAAAAGTCCAGGTTACGCCCTGGATTATCTAAGTGGAGTAATTTCCCCCAGTCTGAGGTAATAAAATATCTGGGTTAAAACCAGATTCCTTAACCCCTGTAAAACCTCCATTGTAGCACATTCAGTTCGATAAGTCTGTCCTAAGCTGAAGTAAATCGTGAAGAATAAAGTAAAACAGGCGTCCACGACCGAAAGAAGTAAATGCTTTAGTGTATGCGTTGTATGCTTGTATCACACCCATGCCCATTTTCATTCAAAGGCTGCATGTTCCAAAGAAGACGTTCGCTGGCGTTGAACTCACGGAAGGAGCACATTGTCTTCATAGTACCCTGTCTTGTACGTGCTTTTACGGCAGAGGAAAATGATGACACGTAGCGCCACTCACTGTAAAGTATTATCACCCGTCGCAGATACCTCCTGACAAAAGAAATCACCCCTGATAAAGAATTTACTCCAGACAAAGATATTGACCGTATATCCTAACAAATTCATCACTTGCAGAAGAAACTCACAACGTTTCACTCGGATATATAAGCCATGTAGATTACTTTTATTACGCTGGATCCTGTGACATATGGCCGTAGCAAAACAACTTCCAGGTATATTTGTGCCTACTCAGTAAGGATCCCAACTCCCACAAGACGCCTTCCCTTCCCCCGTAACCTCAACCACCTACCATGACCTTCAGCTTCATTCCTTGTCTGCCTCGATTTTCATCATCATCGTTGTCGTGAACTTTGTCTCCATCCAAGGGTGGTTGAGGTTGGTCCAGAGGCAGGGAATAATAAGTACTAAAGTGACAGTTCTCTCAGTGTCATAGTCAGTTTAGTGGACCATATAGTACTCTGTACGTATTTTTAGTCTCTCTCTCTCTCTCTCTCTCTCTCTCTCTCTCTCTCTCTCTCTCTCTCTCTCTCATATCGACGTATACGTGCTTAGAGACCCGAGACAAGGCTACTGGGTGCACACATGCAAGACAAGACACACCAGTCGCCAATCCCTTAGTTGCATTATGTGAAAAATAAACTAAAACCAGCTGTTGGATTTAACCCCCTATGGACCACATCCAGCTGGAGCCCAGTAGTCAGGGTAACTGAGGTGCTGTTACGAATTTCATTTTGATAACTAAAGATGCTTGTACTGAGCTGAGGAGTATATCTGAGTGAAAGGGTTACTATGCATATCATCAGGTGTGTTTGGTCTATAGAGGACACTTGGACCAACAGGTGAAAGTATAGGAACGGATCACAGTTAAAAGAAAAGGCAGGATCAACATCACGCGACGCTTAGATCACTTAACCCCATCACTGCGATGATGTGTTGGTTTATTGTTGGTATGACCTATTTTTACTTCGTTAAGGAGAGACGTTTAGTGAATAGCAAAGAAACAAAATCCACCAACCCTTTTGTCACGAGAAATCGCCCAAAATGTATGTCGCTAGCAGTGATATAACAATAACACACTGCATACTGAAGCGATAAATCCCAGCTACTTCAGAATTTCCTTAAGAGATCACTGGGTGCTTGTTCTTCAGTGTCTGGGTAGCAGTTGGTTTGCACACACCTTTCCTGGACAAACAGTTCAACCAGCATAATAAAAAAATCTCTGACAATTATATAAATTATCTTTGACAGTTATATAAGTTATCAAGGACTGTATTGTTTTGCGTAGCCCAACCTGTTACTTGAGATTTCACCATATTATGACTGTCAGGTGTTTGATGACTATATGAATAGACAAACTTATATACGAGCAATTTGAACACAGCTCAAGCTTAGGACAGTTTGTAAATACGGCCTCTGATGTTAAATAGCAAACTGCACAGAGTTTGGCCAAGTGACATACCAGCCAGATTAATGGCACACAGCGTACGCTCCGACTTGCATTGCTCACTGCTGATTAATTGATCCATTGATGTTCAGACTTAATATCACCCACCAACCTCACCAGACGCATAAGTTATTAGCCGAGAGAACCTGGTCGTGCCGATGGATATGGACGCTTTAAAGTTAACTGCAATTCGATGTTAGAAGTGTATTAAGGAAGAGTGGCTTGGTGTGGCGGAAGGCTGTGGTGATGAGTTAGGTATTTCTCGAGGCCACCTTGGAGTAACTCAGGATTAGGTATCTGGACATCGCAAACCGGAAACAACTATGGACCACTGTACTGAATAAAATGTGTGTTAATGACCACACTGACTGAAAAGATGCTTTAGTGAGTACAAACACCGAACTGCTACCGTATAGAGTTGAATGACGAGACTAGTGATCCTTTCCAATAATCAATCACTTGTACAAGATTTGCTATTATTATTATTATTATTATTATTATTATTATTATTTTGTACTTATTTATTATATCAGAACCGAAATACGACAAAATCAGATTAATATCCCCAGGCTTAAAGAGCGGAACTCAATCCCTCCTAATATTCACAAGCTTCATCTTCTCTCATTCCAGGTTTTTTGAACGTCCTCCCCTCTCACATCTACACATGAAGGCATCTGTAATTCTGCCGCCGGAGTGCTCACTCACTCTCCTCCTTTCTCCACAAACATTATTTTTCATCTTTTTAAATGTGCTTCCTTCGTCGTCTCATCTTCCTCCTCCACGACCAAAATGCATGTATAAGCTTCAAAGGTTTTGTTTCAAACGCGCCCCTTCTAATCCCCCGTTTGGTATCACGTAATGGCATTGCTTATATGAAGATTCCTTGCGGTAAATTACGAGAAAAAATGCTGATCAACGCTCTTGTTACCTTGGCTCCTATATTGGTGAGAATATGTATGAAACTAATTTGCTGTTGAAAGAAGTATGTTTTCCATCGTAGATAATTAAATGCCTCGATTTTGCACAAAGTCAATGATATGAATAGATATGCAATTAATTATGTGTATTTGGTACGTCAGGTAAAAGCGGGAAAATCTCACAACAACAGCAACAACAACCATAAAATACTTAGTGTGAAATATTGTAACCATGTTTACAGAAAGCTAATTCTTCAGATCTCCAGTCAAGGAAAGGTCGAGAGTCAAAAGAAGAGGTAAAGATGGGTAGAGCAGCATCTTGCTTACCTGTGTGAGTCTACCTGGTACTTATTATAAACCTGGATCTTTGTCTTCGTTGTCTTCGCTTTTACAGTAGTTTGTCTTCCGTAAGGCAAAGATCAAAGGGTACACCACAGAACAACAAGGATTTAGGACCGTTGTCACTGTGGGCAGGCATTCACCTTGCACTATCCGTATCATTCGGTAATCTTAACGCACGAAAGGGAGAGCGTTCCCCAGGGAACGGGAAAGGATTACCACAGCAAAGCACTGGAATCCACGGGGAGTCCCATAGCACCCCTTCGCATGCCCCTTCGTCACAATATAGTAGCCTTATGCAAAGAAAACTATGTAGAATTTGTAGGACCGTGTGGTGTGTGTGATAAGTTTAATTTAATGATAAAAACATCGTGTAAAGAAAAAATAAGCATTTAATATTTTTATCGTTTTAAAAGTCTTCACCGCTTCTCCGGAGATGGTTAATTTACAACGAGACGAAAACAAAGGTGAAAAGTAAATGCAGGCAACATGCGGACGTAGGTGTACACCGTGAGTGGATGTAATGCAACATGCGGACGTAGGTGTACACCGTGGGTGGATGTAGTGCAACATGCGGACGTACAGTAGGTGTACACCGTGGGTGGATGTAGTAGTGCAACATGCGGACGTAGCTGTACACCGTGGGTGGATGTAGTGCAACATGCGGACGTAGCTGTACACCGTGAGTGGATGTAGTGCAACATGCGGACGTAGGTGTACACCGTGGGTGGATGTAGTGCAACATGCGGACGTACTGTAGGTGTACACCGTGGGTGGAAGTAGTGCAACGTGCGGACGTACTGTAGGTGTACACCGTGGGTGGATGTAGTGCAACATGCGGACGTAATTGTACACCGTGGGTGGATGTAGTGCAACATGCGGACGTAGGTGTAGCCTTCACCGTAGGTGGATGTAGTGCAACTTACGGACGTTATTGTACACCATGGGTGGATGTAGTGCAACTTTCGGACGTAGGTGTACACCGTGGGTGGATGTAGTGCAACTTTCGGACGTAGGTGTACACCGTGGGTGGATGTAGTGGAACATGCGGACGTAGGTGTACACCATGGGTGGATGTACTGCAACATGCTGACGTAGCTGTACACCGTGGGTGGATGTACTTCAACATGCTGACGTAGGTGTACACCGTGGGTGGATGTAGAGCAACATCCGGACATAGGTGTACACCGTGAGTGGATGTAGTGCAACATGCTGACGTAGGTGTACACAGTGGGTGGATGTAGTGCAACATGCGGACGTAGGTGTACACACAACAAAGAAACTATCGTTACACCTTCTGCGCGATATAAAATGACACACGAATGAAGGTTTTTGATAACAGCCTCCTCCATTGGTATCCCTGCGTGTGTTTGTTGCATATTTATTATAAGCTATAACCATTGCTTCTCCCATGCATATTTCTACCTCGTCCTATTTGGCAACTCACCCACTGTCAGGCTTACCAACCCTAGCGAGACAGCCAGGTTGTTCAGTATGAAACACATCGGACCCCCCTGTAACGATAGGTTTTTTGCTGTTTGTACACCGTGGGTGGATGTAATGCAACATGCGGACGTAGGTGTACACCGTGGGTGGATGTAAAGTCTATTTGGTTGACCTGTGCACTTGAGACGTATGGGGCAAGTAGGGTTTGTTTCGCGGCTGCTGATTGGCCGCCGATGATGTCAATGAAGTAAATGTAGGTATGTATTGTATTGCAACATGCGGACGTGGGTGTACACCGTGGATGGCTTTTATAGTGCAACATGCGGGCGTGGGTGTACACCGTGGATGGCTTTTATAGTGCAACTTGCGGATGTAGGTGTACACCGTGGGTGGATGTAGTGCAACGTGGGTGTACACCGTGGGTTGCTATTGTACTTTGTAGTGCAACTTGCGGACGTAGGTGTACACCGTGGGTGGATGCAGGACGTGGGTGTACACCGTGGGTGGATTAATTACTTCAAACGTCACTGATCGTTTTATGAATCTTTGTAATCACCTTTAATATTCTTAAATAACAGTAAACTTTGAAAGCTAATTTTGACCTCTGTAGTTTCGGAAAATATTCCATATTTAAATTGGCTGCTTATATTGCGGCATTTTAAAAATATAAATATATGTGTATTAAAATAAGAAGAGCTTTAGGTTTACATCATCGGCAGCCAATCAGCAGCCGCGTATCATACATAACCTACTCGCCCCATACATCTCAGCTGCACAGGTCAGTCAAATAGACTGTACCCTGTTTGATTAACCTGTGCAGCTGAGATGTATGGGGCGAGTAAGGTGTGTTTGGTTCAAGGCTGTTGATTGGCCGCCAATGATATGGCTCAACAGCTCTTCTTATTTTAACACATACATATTTATATTTTAAATGGCAGCAATATAAGCAGCCAGTTTAAATATGGAATAATTTGCAAAGCTAAAGAGGTCAAAATTAGCTTTAAAGGTTTACTGTTATCAAAGAAAATAAAAGTTGATTATAAAGTTTTATAAAACGATGAGCGACGTTTGAAGTAAATTATCCAACCACGGTGTACACCCACGTTCGCATGTTGCATTGCATCCACCCACGGTGTACACCTACGTTGGCATGTTGCATTATAAAATCCACCCGCAGTATACACCCACGTCCGCATGTTGCACCATATCCACCCACGGTGTACACCCACGTCCGCATGTTGCACATCATCCACCCAAGGTGTACACCCACGTCCGCATGTTGCACTGCATCCACCCACGGTATACACCCACGTCCGGATGTTGCACTACCTCCACCCAAGGTGTACACCCACGTCCGGATGTTGCACTACAAAGTCCACCCGCAATATACACCCACGTCCGCATGTTGCACTATATCCACCCACGGTGTACACCCACGTCCGCATGTTGCACTGCATCCACCCAAGGTGTACACCCACGTCCGCATGTTGCCCTGTAAAATCCACCCACGGTGTACACCTACGTCCGCATGTTGCACTACAATACATGCCTGCATTTACTTCAATGACATCATCGGCGGCCAATCAGCAGCCGCGTATCAAACACACCCTACTCGCCCCATGCATCTCAGCGGCACAGGTCAATCAAACAGACTAAAGTCTTTAATGATAAAAGAGGTAAGAACTGCTAACATTACGAGATTATACTGTATGTGAATTTGAGAAACTGTCATACATGTTATTTTTAATTAGATTATAAATTTTTAATTTAATCAGGGCTACCAGCTGTTTGCGGCGCCTACCCACACGAAGCGGTGCGCTCTCACGCTTTCAAGATCACCACTTAAGTTGAAGGTGTGAGCTGCCACTTCCAGCGGGGTGCGGGAAGGGTAACCCTTGCCCTCAGTTTCAAGACTACGGCCGTTAGTGTGGGTCGGTGCATAATACAGAAAATATATACCCCATGGCTTCGTTTGGTTCTCTCTCTCTCTCTCTCTCTCTCTCTCTCTCTCTCTCTCTCTCTCTCTCTCTCTCTCTCTCTCTGAAATATTCGGTAATTGTCTGGAAATGTAGGGCCTGGTTGTAAGTAACGTGCACTTAGATATTTGCGTTGGTTTAAGTACTCACCGTTGTAGATCCCGGTCCAGTGGGATGTGCAGAGCAATGACAACCTTTACCTATATTACCATTCTGTCTTCCTCTTGATCACACCGTAACATCACTTTTCCTCTTACTTTCTCCTTTCTCTCACCTTTATTTTCTTTCATTTTAGGCCCAGTTTACTCTTCCTTGTCGTGGTTAATATTTTGTTTGTTTTGTTTTTCTAATTAATTGGCGTCTTTTTCTTCATGTCTGTTTTTTCTCCACTTCTCTCCACCTCTTGATTATTTTGTTGTCACTTCTTTGGTGTTATGGTGACCCCTGTCCTGATACTTTCATTTAGCCTTTTCTTTGTATTTTTGTCATCCTTATTATTTGATTTATGTTTTCCAGGGCCTTTGCTGCTTTCTTTTGCTTCTTTATCATATTTCTTTCACTTGTTCACTTTTTCATCCATTGTATAAACCGTCTCATCATCTGCGCACAAACTCAGGTTATGATATTTCTTAAAGTTTATTGTTTGTTCTGATGCTTTTGTTAAACCACTGGCAGTGTTTCTCTGTGTTATCATTTAACCTGATTTTCTTTTTTATTTTCCACTCTGATTCTCTTTTGGACATTTTATAGTGCACTGAATTACTTACGTACTTATACGCAAGTAACTTTTATATTCCCTTACATCACTTCTTTTTTTTTTTCAACTACAATAATTTTTATTTGGCCGTGGAGTTGTTATTGCAGTGTATATCAAATTTTCGGTCAGTACAGTGTTCCATTAATCATCAGTCAGTGTTACCTTGTCACCTTCTCATTCCTTTTACTATCTGCCACTTTTTTTCCTTTTATCAATAACCACTTTGTTTTAATTTTTATCATCAATCACATCTTCACGTTTTGTGCTCATTGACTTTCATCCTCAGTCACTGCTGTGTTACTTTGTCATGTCACCGTGTCACTTTTATCGTCAGTAACTGATTACAGGAAACCATAGGCTTGTCCCTCAGTGTAAATCTGTTTGAAAAGGAAAGAAGAGTAATAAAGAGTGGCAGGACAGATGGCAGAATTAGGAAGAGAGGAGAGCATAAAAAAATAATGATCAAGGTGAAAGTAGTACTAGGCTGCACTACATGCGAGTGGATGATGGTCGCCACCACCGCTATATATATATATTATATAGGCTATATATACATTACGTAACCGGCACCCCAGTGGTTACAATCTTGCAGTGGCTTGAAGCGCAGCACGCAAATCATGAATAGTACCAGAAAGAGAAAAGTAGAAAATAATTTCGGAAATAATAATAAACATCATCATAGTTCATCTTGGCAATGACATTCCTTCTATCCGCAGCAGCGTTTTTGTTTTTCCCGGTAACAGTTTTTCCTGGCACTCTAATTGCAGGCAGTGTTAAAAGTCAGCAAACATGTTCCCTGGAATCCTGTTGTCGCAATTCGGTTCGCATGTCGAAACACTTTTTCAGAAGACATTACAGCATCAGAATTTGTGTTCTGGTAAATAGTCTGGTTGTAGGCCACTGCCGGCCAAGAGCTTTGATATTCTGAACACTATATTTTACTCCAGTTTATGAACATTTTTATTCTACAAGAACTGAAATAAACTTCTCGTTTTCCAGGTTCTTCATTCATTAAATTTTCTGTGGGTTTGGAGGGCTTCCCGACTCTTATCCCCAAGTATGTTTAGACTTTTTTATAGTAACTTTAACTTGGGCTTGTTAGGTAGAAGTCTGATTATAAATTCATTTTAAAACTTTGTGCAGTGAGCGTAGCGAGAGGCATAATGAGAGAGGCAGTACGTGTGAGCCTGGAGAGGAAGGAAATTACCTATTCCATCAGCCTCTGTGTGTTTGGCTGCGCGTAAATTTGTGTGTGTGTGTGTGTGTGTGTGTGTGTGTGTGTGTGTGTGCGCGCGGGGGGGGAGGGGGCGGGTGCGTGCATGCCTCGGAAACTGTGGAGAATATAATTATATCAAAGATAAGTTATGAGCAGAGATCGATAAAATCAAAATAAATAAGTATAGTAATATGTGGAGGATATGCATGTTAGGGTAGAGGGGGAATGAATAAGTGTCGATTTGGCAGCCGTGAATTTATGCATACATTTGGATTTTTTTCTTAACTGAAAAGTCAGGCGAGGGGACACGATTGAATTGATGAAAAAGAGTGGGCGTGGGATACTGTCTTGTTTGTAGATGGTGTTGAGTTGCTTGAAAATGAAGAGGGAAGGTTGCAGGGACTTAAGTGAAAATGGAAGTGTATGAGACTCCTGAAATTTAAAATGGAATGAGGGGAAGAGCAGAGACATTGTATATCAGAGTGGCACTGATATAAGTTTTAATGAAAGATTAAACAGTTCAGGTATTGAGTGTGTACGCTAATTATAAGCACCGTACAACCTGCCATTTTCATTACCCATATATACATTTTCCACATTCTGCCCTTTCCCCATCCTCCATGTCGTTCAGCCCACACCGTGTATGGACGTCTACTCACACATACTCCTGATGACTTTCTTCCCTATGGGCCTCGAGGGAGCTGTGTCTTCTTCCCCTTCCTCCCTTAAATTAATTACCCACCATAGGCAAGGCTTTTTATAGCCAACATTTTCCCCGTCACCAGTATTTTTAGCCAAGTAATGAATATGTGGGAGTATAACAAAGTGGATGGAAAGGTGACAGTCCTTTCGTAATTAGAAATTTTCACCAGAAATGGGGCTACGAATAGCATACTTTTTTTTTTTTTTTTTTTTTTTTAAATAGCTTTCCGACCACTAAATGATTTTTTTCAAATCAAGAAAGGCCAGACACTTGCTACTTTCACGAGCTTCAGAACTCTGTCGCCAAATTTAGGGGACTGGCTTTTTCTTTTGCGTTTTAAATTTTTATCATACTGCTGATTGTCCTAAGTTAATGTTCTTCCTCATTTGCCTTAATTCATTGTCTTTGTCGATTCATTCTGTTGGTTATCCTTGGTCTCGCCGGGAAACGTTATGTAGTGAGGAGAACAGTGAAAAGTATATCAAACTTCCCAAGTTCAAAAAGCCGTTCCTTATCTAATTAAATGCCTCTGAAGGTCAGAAAAGTCAAATGAAGAATTTGTCATGGAGTCGAAAATTTTAAGCCGTCCATATTATAACACATTTTTATCATTTTTTTGAGACGATTTTGTTCAATTTAAGGGAAAATTTTGGAATCTGGGTGTTAGATATAGCATTTGTTAACACCTTCCTTAACAGGGAGCTCACCTAAATGTAACCAATTCGTCTGGCAGCAGCAAGAGTAAACTGTGAAAAAACATCACTAGACTGATTGACTTTATATTGAACACAACAAACACTGTCGTTAGCACTTCACTTCAAACACTTACATCCCGGCCTGGCTGTGTAGTAAACTCGTAAAAACATAAATCCAATATGTTGTGTAGGATTGATTTCTGAATGAGCACTGGTTGGTGTAGCTGGGTGGGAGCTGCACCTCTAAATAGTTCCCTAATAATAAAGCTTGTCCTTATGGTAGCCTATTTACAGTACAAAGTGTCATTACTTCTTATATTTGCAGAATCGAAGGACAGTTTTTACAAATGTTTATTTCATTGTGTCATACAGTATGGAACGTATAATTTTGGGGTATACTTTGCAAAGGATTTATAGGATCACCTTTTGACCTCTTTAATACTGTGATGTCTGTAATGTTAGTTTATGTTAATAATACTAGACAACTGTTTTTACCTTGAAAATGCTTCGTTGTAATGAAGGTATTGACGTTTATATACGATTGCAGTCGAGAAATCTCATTGGGTAAATGTACTTGCATGAAATTAGTAAGAAAATGTTAAAAAGAGACTGCATCGTATTAAGTGTTACCATATAATAGGGATTGACCTTATTTTGGACAACAGGCATGTATAGGTCTCCCATGCTGCGGATTTACTTATTTTTGTTCACCTTATATTGACTTAGGCTGCATTCATTTATGCAGAACATGAACCTGATCTGAACGGAACACACGGCAAGAAAATCACTGCACAAACCTCTGACATAAAGGTCACGGGGCAGAGTCAACTGTCCAGCCCTAAAGACCAATTATAGGACTGGGGTGTTGGTCTGTGTGATGTCCAGCCCTAAAGACCAGTTATAGGACTGGGGTGTTGGTCTGTGTGATGTCCAGCCCTAAAGACCAATTATAGGACTGGGGTGTTGGTCTGTGTGATGTCCAGCCCTAAAGACCAGTTATAGGACTGGGGTGTTGGTCTGTGTCATTCCTACATCTTGTTTCTGTTTAATTCCTGCTGATGCCAGACCATTTCATTCAGTTTATAGGAGACGTCTTGTACTTAAAAGGTAAATGACTTCAGTAAACATCTTTTAAGTCTGTAAGTCTCTCCTAACCTGAATAACATAGTGTGACGAGAGCAAGACAACATTACAAACTATGATATTGTAGTGGAGTTAAATGATGGATCTGCTTAGCTGTTAACACTGCGATATTTTGTTTATGTCTGGACGCAGTGACAGGCTACATTATAATTGCCTGCCCATATTTTGATCACCCCTGCCAACTCCATCTCTTTGCATTTCCAACACTTCATCATCCACTCTTATTCTCTCTCTCTCTCTCTCTCTCTCTCTCTCTCTCTCTCTCTCAGCATATTTTGGTATACTCTCACTCACCGTCATCATACACACACTCATCACACCCCGTTCACCACACACCCATCCATTTTACCCACTTCCTCCTTCCACCACTGCCTCTTGGAATTCCACCTTTACCTCTCGTCTCTCAGGCTTCACTACCTGTCCCTCCCTCCCCCACTCCATCTCACTGTCCTTTTTACCTCTTCCTCTCCCCCTCTCTCCTTCTGACTCCCACTGCTCATTCTCCTTCTCGTCATTCTCCCTGTCTTTCCTTCACTCTCTGCTCATTCTCCCTCCCTCTCCCACTCCTCTTGCATCCTCCCTCTCCCTCTCACCATTTCCCTCCCACTCTTCCTCTCCTAGTCCTCTGCGTGACCATACTCTGTCAACTTTAACTTGTCCAATAATTGCCACCTGTTCATTTGTACTGGTGGGTTTAGCAAATTTTTAACACTGGGATATGATGCTAGTCACGAAGAAGTGTTTTGAAAATGATGAAGAGCTGTGATGTCTTATTCTGCCACTAAGCTGTAACAAATGATTTCCACTACTCTATGTTGCTAGTCATGAAGAAGTGCCATGGAAAGGATATAGAGCCTTAGTGTTGCCTTATCATTCCACTGAGGTTCAGGAAATAGGCTGCAAAAAGACGTAAATTTCTAGAGAGGTGGAGGTGGACGAACTGTGTCTAACCAGAGCCTGTCTTACCCACCCAAAGAGCCGGCCATCCCTTATTCATCCTCCTATTCCCACGTTCTACCCAGCATCTTATTCAGCCACCGTAAACACCCATCTCCCTCCTGCCATTGTCTACATTCCATTTCATATTTACTCAGATCTGCATAACCTGTTCAACCTTATCCCCTAATACCACCATCTCCTGTCTAAATTACCCTGTCTATCTTCGCCTGTCTGTCTCCCCCTGTCTAATTCCCTCTGTCTATCTCCCCCTGTCTAGAGCCCCCTGCCTATTGCATTAACCCCTCATTATTAATCATCCATACCATCACACATGCCCTTTCCACCTCCACTTCCTTATGTGCCTTATATCTTCTCCATCCCCACCCTACCTTCCTTCAGTTTCTTCCTACATATAATCCTCACCGCCCTGACCATCTTGAACCAGCCTCTTCTTCCTCCTCTCTATCTGTTTCTTTCCCTTTTATCTTCACCCTTATCCCATCTTTCCTTCTTGTACCCATCTCCTCCATCCCCCACCGACATCTTCCTCTCCATCTGCTTCTCTTCCTTCTCCCTCCCTCCTCCCGTCCTGCCTTTCTCCTTTTTCTTCATTCCTCCCCCTCCGTCCCGAGGGACTCAAGGCCTCCTCAATCCTCTTAGCTTTGTATATTTGGCAAGTCCCGAGATTTTGGAACGGCTGCAAAATTTTCCAGTATATTTGAGGCTGGCCTTTGAGTAAAAATGGTGGATTGCCTTGACGGTGTAGTGGGTGGAGTTACTGGTGTACACACACACACACACACACACACACACACACACACATTAATACCGGAATTGCGGTATACAAATTAATACGAACAGATATCTTGATAGACAAATATATAACATTGTCTTTTCGTCCTGTATGGTAGTATGCTTAATAAATCTAAGAGGTGGGAAATAATGTGTGTAGATGAGATAAACCCGATATAGGCTGATGAGGCCACAGCAAGAGAGAGGCTTGGTGGCGTTATTGGAGAGATTGCCCTGGATGAACTCTTGAGGATGGGAGTCTTGCAGTATATACTGTAAACAGCAAATCCTCTCCATAGATCCTTCAGCTTACCGTAGCGGAGATTTTTGTCCTTTTGCAGCTATATTTTTGTGCAACTCAGTTATAGAATAAAATACTACTACGACTCTGCATCCTTTCCATCACACTTCTTCGTGTCTGGCACTCGGTTCTTGCCTTAATTTCGTGGTACAGCTCAGTTTTCAAGATAAGATTATGGCAGTTGTAGCTCAAGATAAAAATGGACAGAACAGTAGTGACTTATTACCCTTAGTTTTGGTGAGAGAGTAAGGACAGTACTGTGTTCGTATTTTCGTAACGGAACATTAATTTACTGATGACATTAGAGAAGAATAGTTTATTATTCTTGCCTTCACGACAAGGACAGTAAATTGTTCTGTCCTTAGGAGAAGAGATTAGTTTGGTTCCGTATCATAATCTTTTTTGTAACTTTATTGGAAGGAGAGTTTCAGGTTCTCAAGATGATAATCTTTTGCTTTACTGAAGAGGAGTAGTATGTTTCCATTATTGGTAAAGAGTGGGTCGTTCTTCTATTATTTGGTGGAGAGTATTTTGCTCTTCTTATGCAGAGTATTGTAATTTACTCTGTTAATAAATCAAGGGGAGTATTTTGCTATTTACGTAATGGTAGACAAGATTATGTTCACTTCCTCATTTGGGAAGGAGAACAGAGTGTTCTAATCACGTTAGGAGAGCAGTGTAGTCCTGTGTTCACAAGAGGGGTGTTAAGAGCAGTGTAGTCCTGTGTTCACAAGAGGGGTGTTAGGAGCAGTGTAGTCCTGTGTTCACAAGAGGGGTGTTAAGAGCAGTGTAGTCCTGTGTTCACAAGAGGGGTGTTAAGAGCAGTGTAGTCCTGTGTTCACAAGAGGGGTGTTAAGAGCAGTGTAGTCCTGTGTTCACAAGAGGGGTGTTAAGAGCAGTGTAGTCCTGTGTTCACAAGAGGGGTGTTAAGAGCAGTGTAGTCCTGTGTTCACAAGAGGGGTGTTAAGAGCAGTGTAGTCCTGTGTTCACAAGAGGGGTGTTAAGAGCAGTGTAGTCCTGTGTTCACAAGAGGGGTGTTAAGTATCCTTTTGTTCACGGCAGCTGGATGTAAGCCTTGTGAGCTGACTTGGTCAATGTGTGGCGCTCCTTAAGAACGTTGTGGAGGGAGTGAAAGTGGATTGTCTTGGCTGATGCGATGATGGTCTTCCTTTCGCTTAGAGAGATGGCAGAGAATCTTCTTTCCCTTGGCATTCTCACGATAAAGTAAGAGCTCAGTTTATTTCTCGGGGGCTTTGTGGTGCCGCCTCTTGAGAGTTTTTACCTGCCCCGTAACACACCTGGGGAGGTAATTATAAAGGACCTTAACTGATTTACAAGAGGAACACATCATCTTATGAGTTAACTGTTAGAACATATTTCGTTTTTATTTTTGCAACTATTCACCAACTTGATTCTGAATCGTTTGGTAGCTGTCTTACTGGAGGCAACCTTATAGGCAAGCAATGTCATACACCATAGAACTGATTTGTTGCTTATTACTTCATACAGAATACCAATCGCCCATTTTCGACTAATATTCCTTGAACTTGAGTCGATTTACGGTTATGCTGACGCGACACAGGTACTCGGTCGAGAACGTGCTTGTTACATAATCAGGGACAGATACGGTACGAATTTGCAGAGGGAGGGGGGCGTGCGGGGCGTATGTCTCCCTGTTTTTGGCAGATCAATTATTGTTTACTAAAAGAACAAAATATCAGTTGCTAAACTATATTCAGTAAATATTACTTATCGTACATCTTATTTCATTGGCACTTGCCAATATTGTGGTACTTCAATGACCGAGACAAGGAAAGTGCGTTTAATTTGATTCTTTAAATGAATGCATTGATAATACCACTAAGAATCACCACCCTCCCCCCCTTTCCAGTGTACTGGATCCAGCCCTGAGGGACGTTAGTTTTGCTGTTAGTGTTCTGCCTCTGCGTCACTCTTATCACACTTCCCTTACTTGCCACCCAAATGCATTTAATACCAGAGTCATTTTTAGGCACAAAAATATATCACACTTTCCATGTCTCTGGAAAGTTCATCAGCGGAGGGCAGTGAGAAGCGGAAGTGGTGGAATAATTGTTTCAGGGATTTTCTCCACTTCATTTGGGTGGGAATTATTATTGAGAATTTATACCCATCTTCCCAGAACTTATTATTATTATTATTGTTGTTGTTGTTGTTGTTGTTGTTGTTGTTATTATTATTATTATTATTATTATTATTAATATTATTATTATTATTATTATTGTTATTATTATTATTATTATTATTATTATTATTATTATTATTATGATTGTGATTATTATTATTGTTTTGTAGATAAGACAAGGTTAGGATCCTTGTATGATATATATTCCTATTTTTATTTATTTATACACAGGTTAGTCGATATGAAATAACTAATCAAATTACGGTACTTTATTACCTTCCTACAACTCAGTTTTAACATTCAGCCATTATTGTCCTGTATTAAACTATCTCCAAAAATTTCCTACAGTCTGCCACTGCCTGCAGATGCCTTTCATGCTTATTAATTGGGCTCAGCTCAGCCTCGTGTCAGGCTGCTAATTTCCGCCATTCAGTGTGTGGTGTTTGCCTGCAGCGGCCCCAGCCACTAATTACAGCCTCCAGCACCACCATTATGGCCAGGCCGCTGACAGGCCACCAGTGGCCAGGCGGTGGCAGGGCCACTGGGGCTGTATTGGAAACAAGTTATAAATGTCCAGACAGGAAGGTTGGCAGGGATCGTGAGGGATGTGGATACGTTGATACATAGTGATGGAATCATTGCCTGACATATGGGTAAACAGACTCAGGTACACACAAATAGATAGATAAATGGATAGATACACACACACACACACACACACACACACACACACACACTATGGCATCATGGTGGAGTTCTACGGTAGGGATAACTTAATTTCCCACTACTCCATTAGAGGCAGCTGGACCCTCTGCCTGTGTAGTGACCGGTAATGGAAAGAGGAAATATGATAGACTGAAGGGTAATGAGAGGTTGTGGAGAGGAGGGAGAGAGGGAGGGAAGAGGGAAGGATATGTGGGAGGGTGTGGAAAGGAGGAGGGAGAGAGGGAGGGAAGAGTGAAGGATATGTGGAAGGGTGTGGAAAGGAGGAGGGAGAGAGGGAGGGAAGAGGGAAGGATATGTGGAAGGGTGTGGAAAGGAGGAGGGAGAGATGGAGGGAAGAGGGAAGGATATGTGGAAAGGAGGAGGGAGAGATGGAGGGAAGAGGGAAGGATATGTGGAAAGGAGGAGGGAGAGATGGAGGGAAGAGGGAAGGATATATGTGGGAGGGTGTGGAAAGGAGGGTGGGAGTCTGGAAATAACGAGTACCGGAAAAAATTGAGAAGTACATGAGGGAGAGGGAGAGGGAGGGAGAGGCCAAGGATGAGATGGAGGGATGGAGTGGAGAGGTACCGGTATATGAGAGAGGAGAGTGTGAGCTGGGAGCAGGGCGGTGAAATGTCGACATGGAGGCGATTTGTTTGTGGCCACCCCTTACGGGATTAACGCGTCTGGCAATAGATAGACATCAGAAACCATTCAGTCTGGGAGGTCAGTCCCTAACTGAAAAGATGAATATATATATAGTATGTATGTGTACTTGTATATAGATTGATTTAAAGTGTATATGAATGAATGTGTGTGTATGCATGCATTGTATAAGAGGGAAGGCCTAACCTGGGGGGGGGGGAGAGAGAGAGAGAGAGTGTGTGTATGTGTGTGTTTCAGATAAAGAAATAGGAAAGGAAGGAAGGAAAGACTATGTAGGGCAAATGGAGGAGTCGGAGTGTTGGTCGCAAACTCACTCACTCACGAAGTTTTGCAGAGTAGTAGACCTTCACATGGACCATGTTTTAGGAGGGGCGGATCCCCCAGCCCCCCGGGGGTAGGTGGTCCCTACTCTTACTCCCTCATTCGTCCCTTTCATTCCTCTCTGACCTACAGCCTGTCTGTCCATATCCATATCTGCATCATCAGTGTGTAACATATGCCACTCGCATCAGTGTGTAACATTTGCCACTCGCATCAGTGTGTAACATTTGCCACTCGCATCAGTGTGTAACATTTGCCACTCGCATCAGTGTGTAACATTTGCCACTCGCATCAGTGTGTAACATTTGCCACTCGCATCAGTGTGTAACATTTGCCACTCGCATCAGTGTGTAACATTTGCCACTCGCCTTTATCATTTTCCTTTCCAAGTGAATCATAGTTGATGTGGAACTGTTTTATTTCAACACTTTTATGCCATCAGCACACCAGGCCAAACATCCACACGCTAAACACACACATAAATACTCAAACGACATTTTTTAACTCTCTCTCTCTCTCTCTCTCTCTCTCTCTCTCTCTCTCTCTCTCTCTCGTCATAATCACTAAAATATGTTGAATTAATGAGACAGAAGCCATGGGGACAAGATAGGAGACAAGGGATGACAGACAGGAAGAAAGTGAACAAAGACAGGAGCACTAATTAAGGAAGAGAGACGGGGTGAGAGAGAGAAAAAAAAAGTGAAAGGGAAGGGAGAAGGAGGAAGGAAGGAAGGAAGGAGTGGACGGAAGAGGAGAGGAAGCTAAAGAGGTTGATGTAAGGGAATGAGAGGAGACGAACTAACAGGGAGAGAGAGAGAGAGAGAGAGAGAGAGAGAGAGAGAATGGAAGGAAGGAAGGATGGAGTGAACGGAAGAGGAGAGGAAACTAAAGAGGTTGATGGAAGGAGAGGAGACGAACAAACAGGGAGAGAGAGAGAGAGAGAGAGAGAGAGAGAGAGAGAGAGAATTATGGAACAGAGGAAAGTGCAAATACAGAATAATATAGACAGCTTAGGGAAACGGAGCTGTTATAAGAAAAAAAAAAAGATTGAGGAGAGAGAGAGAGAGAAGCCAAAGAGAATTTAGAAGAATGAGAAAAGCATGGAAGGAGAAAAACTTAGACGCGGTTAAGGGGGAAGAAAAATCCTGTATAAGTAAACACGAATCCTTAATTGTAGACGAATAAAAGAAGATAAAAGTTAGCAAATAGGTCGTTAAATTAAGTAATCAGAAAAATATGAATGGAAGAATAACAGGAAATGAGTACCCAATAAAACAAGAGGAACCGGATGTTAAAGAAGAACGAAAGAATGTAAAAATATCAGCGAAGGGCGTTGTTAATCTCACAAGACCACTTCTCGTTCCTTTGTCTTAATGTTTTATTTTTTTCGTTTCCGTTCGCTGATTACTCTTCCGTTTTTCTCTCTGAATTATTGTTCTCTGCTTCTCCAGTCTCGTATTATTTTCCTGATAGACTTTTTGCATGAATTTTACCTCTTGTTGTGCCCATTTCCTTTTTCCCTCTGTCAGATTTACTCCATATATGTTTTTCATTTTCGTTTATTTCCTAATTCATCTAGCACCTTTTTTCTCCCATCCCTTCTTCTTTCATTATTTTTCTTTTCCATACCGTATATTTTCCTCTCGCTCTCACATAGTATATATTTTTTCCTGTCTGTCATATCTCCTTTTTATCCCTCGTCCTCAGTCTCGTTTTTCCTAACTCTTTGTATCCATATAGTTTTGTTTTCCTCCTACACCGTATATATCCTTTTGCTTCTACGTGGCCTTTTTTTTTTTTTTTTTTTTTTTTTTTTTTTTTTTCCAAATTTTGTGCATTTTTCTAAATTTGCTCCCTCTCCTCATTTTCCCATATCACTTCCTCCTTTCATCTTTTTCCGTCCTCCCCCTTTCCATCTCCTATTTTTTCTCCTCCCTCTTCCTACACCCTCTTCTCTGTCCCCTCTCTCTTTACCTTCCTCCTCTCATCTCCATACCACACCCTACCTCAGCACGCAAATTCTATGACACCACCACAAACCAAGCCGCATGACACCACCACAAACCAAGCCGCATGACACCATCACAAACCCAGCCGCATGACACCACCACAAACCAAGCCGCATGACACCACCACAAACCAAGCCGCATGACACCACCACAAACCAGACCGCATGACACAAGCATCACAGAAATAACAGAATCAGTTTGCGTCAGGTGAGGAGACAAAATAAATGTGTACATCTCAGGGAACTTGTACATTAACAGTGAATCATGTTATTATTCCAGTCTTTACCCTCGCCGTTTCCTTCCATTCCTTCCCTCCAAAAATATATTCTCCCTTCTTCCACTATCCTGTTCTGTACTTTCTATCCATATCTTCTTCCTCTCATCTCCCTAACCTGCCTCAGCACACACCATTCTGCACCACCGCTACTCATACGTCGCCACACAAGAAGCACAATATCACCTGACGCCAGGTGAGGGAACAGAAGCACGTGCATAGCTCAGAGGTTGCAGGGGAAAAAAGAATCATGTTAGCCTTTGCAATACAGTTTCTTCTCGTGTGCGTTGATTGTTGTTAATTGCACAGTTTTTTGTTTTTATGTAAAGGGATCAGTGTTAACCTTTTCAGTAGTACAATGCCATCTTGGTTGCGTTTGTTCTTACTATCTCCAAACTACTCTCTCTTGTTAACAAAAGCTTTCTCTACTCCATCCCGTTCAAAAAGTCTTTCCTAAGCTGAGTAAAAACGTCTTGTGGCGGCAGGATTAAACAGGGTAGATATTTTGATCTTGGGTTAATCATATAGTCTGTGTATGGTATTGAGAGAGTGATGGACGTGAGCAGCAGGGTGGGAAAATGAGGGGATGGGAGAGAGAGAGAGAGAGAGAGAGAGAGAGAGTGCCGTTGAGACTTGGATTAGAAATATGAGGAGAGAGTGAAGTGTATTGCCGGAGGGGGAAAGGTTGAGGGTGAGAGGTGTATGAAAGGGTGAGAGAGTGATGGAAGGGTAAGGGTGAGGGGGGGGGGAGAGTGAGGATGAGAGGTGTGTGAAATGAGAGTATGATGGAGGGATGAGGTGAGGGTGAGAGGTGTGTGAAAAGATGAGATTGTGATGGAAGGGTAAGGGTGAGGGTGAGGGTGAGAGGTGTGTGAGAGGAGCAGAGTGTGATGGAGGGATGGGGATGAGGATGAGGGTGAAGGTGAGACGTGTGAAAGGTTGAGAATGAGGGTGTGTGAAAGGATGAGAGTAATGGAAAGGTGAGGATTGTAAGTAGGAGGGAAGAGTGATGATAAAAAATGTGTGTAAGGGAAGAGATGGGTCGGGGAGAGGGTGTCAGAAAAGTATAAGGGTATGAGAGCAGGGTGAGCATGTGAGATATGGGGTGAGGTTGTAGAGGAAGGGTAAGGGTGTGAGGTGTGTGGATGGTTGAGGGTGTGAAGGAAGGGTTAGGATGAGGGTGTCAGGTGTGTAAGGAGGGTCGGTGTATTTCACCTGTATCTACCGTAAGCATCAGGTGAAGTGTATTACGAAATTATATACAGCTCAGTCAATCATACCAACCATTTCGAGAGGACAGGGACCACAATGCTCGTATCATAAACCGTCCTACCCAGCTGTTTGGACTTTTTTTTTTTTTCGATGGCCAAATTGAAATGTCCAAAGCTACTGTGATTAAAAAAATGAGAGAAAGAAAGAGGTAAAGGACTTTGCGGGTTAATTCCTTCCATCCGTGGATTTGTAATTTTAATCCATTCTTGTTACTTCCACACCATTTATGTATTATAATAATTTTTTTTTTTTTTTGGGGGGGGAAGGGTTCAGAAGTTTTTTGAACCGGGAGGGCTACATATAACTTTAATCAACTATTTTAATACTAGAAATGGCCAAAACTGTTGAAGAAAATCGTCTTTTGATAGCAAGAACAAATGCAAACAAGGCGCTGTGGCTAGACAGAAAAAAGGAAAAAAAAAGAAAAAGAAAACTCTGTATCTAATGATCATAGCCATCCAGTAGAGTTTGACGAGGCAGATGGACTTACTGTAACTCTCACAAGGAGGAGGTAATGTGGACAATATCATGCACAGAAATGAAATAACTGGCATAGAAATATTGAATACTTCTGCCCGCTACTGTTTGTTTCATTCTGTTCTTAATGTATATCACTTAAAACCAGTCGACAGTCTGTGTTGAAATAGCCCTAAGTCTCTCTCTCTCTCTCTCTCTCTCTCTCTCAGTAATTTTCTGATTTTTGGTACCTTCCACACATCCTTTTTTTTTTCTTTTTTTTTTTTCCCCACCCCTATCACTCCTCGTCTCCATGCCTTCTGTTTTTGGCCCATCAGCACACACACACACACACACACACACACACACACACACACACACACACACACACACACACACACACACACACACACACACACACACACACACACACACACACACACACACACACACACACACACACACACACACACACACACACACACACACACACACACACACACACACACACACACACACACACACACACACACACACACACACACACACACACACACACACACACACACACACACACACACACACACACACACACACACACACACACACACACACACACACACACACACACACACACACATCTTCACAAATATGGAGGCCAATGCATTTTGTATTATCCTTTTCGTAGCTGTATTTGTCTACCTGAGATCCACATCTGGCTCGGTCCCTTTGGCCGGGGGAACTGCTCTATATATTGCTCCTGTTTTCCTTTCCCTCTCACCTCCCCGCGTCCCTCCTTGTGCTTCTCCATCTTTTATCTTCCATTTCCTCTTCCACTGCCACACACTAGTTCACGGTGTCTGATATTTCCTGGCATTATTACAGCCGCGCTGGTGTGTGTGTGTGTGTGTGTGTGTGTACAAAAAAGTTACTTGTGGTCCAAATATAACCAAACTGGATGGAATAGTTGAGGGTCAGCCAAGGGGTTAATATATTTCTTTGGAGAACTACATATCAGAGTTCAAGGTCATAGGGCAAGATCAGATTTAGACCTGTGTGTCTGTGTGAACAAATTAACTAAAGTAATTTTGATCCGATTTGAATAATACTTGGTGGATGATTTGAGGATCACCCGAAAGTTTGACCTGTTGTGTTTTAGAGCAAATGGTTAAACGTCAGGGTCACATGGCAAGGTTAACTTAAACAGTTTTTAGCCATGTAGATTAAATTTTGTGGATGGGTTGAGGGAAAAACAAGGATAAAGAAATTCGATTCTGAGGACAATCATTAGAGGTCAAAGTCACGGGGAAAAGTCAGAGGTCAAGGTCACAGGGTACGGCAAACTTAGGCAGCTTTTGATCCGATTTGAACCCAACTTGGTGGACGGGTTAAGGGTCAGGGATGAATGAGGGAATTAGATTTTGAATGCAATCGGTGGAAGGCCAGGGTCATAAGGCAAAGTCTCATGACCCACCCGTATACCAATTAGTGGGACCGAATTTTGCTTTTTCCTGTCTGCTTTCTTCATTTTCCCCTCCTTTTCTCTCCATCTCACCTCTGCTGTCCTTTTGTTTCCCTGCTTTCCTTTTCTGTTTTGTTATACACATTTTTCTCTCTCTTCCTTGGTGTTTCCTTCATTCCTTTTTGTCGACTATCTTCTCCATTTTGTTCTTTCCAGTCTACTTCTTTCTGTTGATGTTCTAATTTTTCCTCTTCTGTTTCCCTTTTTCTGTGTGCGTGTACCTCAAGCCAAATTTTCTCTTCTCCTCCACTTTTCACAGCTATTTCCTTCTTTCCAACCTCCTCGTTTGTTCCCTGAAACTCCACGTCCTATGCAATCTTGTTCTCACCTTTCCTGCGTCTTACTCAATTTCCTGTGTGCCTTCACCCCGTGGCGTCCTTCTTTTCTCACCTTCCCCTCAACCTTCACATTACTTTCCTTCACACCTCCTCTCTCTCTCTCTCTCTCTCTCTCTCTCTCTCTCTCTCTCTATTTTAACATTTTCATTTTTCTCCCCCCATTCTCATGCGCTTTCACCTCGAGCCTCCCTTCAGTTTTCGCATTTCCTTCCTTCCAGCCTGCTCTTTGTCTCATTCCATCTCTTTTTTTCTGATGGCTTTTTGACGTTTCCTCCTCTGTTCCAGCTTCCCATCTCCCTTCCTCCTCACGCCTTCATTTCTTACCTTTCACATCGTTTTCCTTCCTTCCAAGCTCTGGGGTTCTTCCCTCCACCTTCTCCACGTTTCTATTGGTGTTCAGGCCTTTCCTCTTTTTCTTTTTTCTTTCCTATCTACATTCACCCAGTGTCTTCCTTCCCTACTTGTTTTTCTTCCAGTTTTCAGATCTTCCTTCTTTTCAAACCACCCTCATTTTCCCTCCACTTCCCCACATTTCCTCATGGTGGTCTGGCTTTTTCCCTCTTTTCCCCTTTCCCATTTGCTCTGACCCCCAAGCCTTTTCTCCTCGCCTCCCTGCTTATGTTGGACCATCCTGCTTGCCCTCCCACTTCCTGCCTCTGCTTCCCTGTGTAGTCAGCAGTGTTCAGTGTGATGCTTTATGGTGGGAAGACTTTATTTTTACAGTACAATAACTTCTTGATCCTACTTTATCATTCTCTCTCTCTCTCTCTCTCTCTCTCTCTCTCTCTCTCTCTCTCTCACTTTGTGCTTTATTTGCCGGGGGGAGTGTGCCCTTAAGGAATGCAGGCCAATATCTCACAGTAAGAGTCACGAACGTCGTCTTGTCCCCAATCCTGCCTCCACCTCCTCTCATATTTCATGCCCTCAGGCTTGCCCAAATTTTATTATGGTCGTGGATCTTATTTCTTGACTTTTTCAGAATTTAGGAGTTTGTGTTTTATATGACTCTTTAAGCTCTTATCATAATTTATTGTCAGGGATGTTCGCATATGTTTTACTAGTTTTGGTTGTTGTGGTACTGGTTGTTGTGGCAGTGCACGGTGGGGCAGTGGTAAT
>NC_137050.1:51769670-51774670 GCF_032717465.1 Coenobita brevimanus
TATGAAAGTGGTGGAAAGAAGAGAGACAAGGCATGGAAGAAAGCAGAGAAGAGAAGGGGGAGAGAATGAGGGACGTGACAGAAGGAAGAGAGGTAGGAGGAGGAATAAAGCAGGAGGAAGAAAGGAGGAAAGGAGATAGGGGGACAAGGCAGGAGGGAAAAAAATGGAAACAAGAGAGAAAGAAGGAGATTGCAGAACAGGATTTGGAGTTGGAGGAAAATATACGATGTGATATTTGACAATTAAACAAGAGCTTTTCATGGCTTTGAAATGTCACTGGAATTGGTCTGGGTTCTGGTCACCATAATACACTTTTTTACATTTATTCTCTAACTTTTTTTTTTTTTTTGTCACATCACTGCTTAATATTCCTTTCTCTAATAATTACATCATTTTTATATCGACTTTGACTTCAGTAATAGAATGCAACGAATAATTAATAAACCAGGTGTAGAGATAAACAGGTAAGGAATAGGCCCAGGTGTTAGTGAGCCATCTTCGTCACCAAACACAGAGGTCAGTGTGTGTAGAGGAATGGAGTGTAGTCATGGTCATCATAGTGAAATAGTTAGTGATGATCCAGACCGGGAGAAATAAGAGCAGATGTTGGCATGTTATATGTAGTTCAAAGTAAATTATTGAAGAAGACACGATCGAAATCAGCGAGAGAAGTTGTGTTATTAAAATGAAATTACTAGCGCAGCGGTTCTCAGCCTGGGGGGCGCTGCACCCTAGGGGGCGTGAGAAGTTTCCAGAGGGGGCGGGAGGACCCTGAGGAAATGTTGGGAATGGCGTGAAATGTGTGTGTGTGTGTGTGTGTGTGTGTGTGTGTGTGTGTGTGTGTGAGAGAGAGAGAGAGAGAGAGAGAGAGAGACTAAGATGATAAAAGGGAGGGGGAGAGAGTAGGGGGTAGAGAAATGTCGGGAGAAAAATTATAGAGACTGAATTTGTGTCAGGAAGGATGGGATATGAAGGAAGGAAGGAAAGGGAAGAGTGACTGAAAGACAGACGAAAAAAAATAATGCCGGAGGAAGACAATGGGGATTGGAGAGAGAGAGAGAGAGAGAGGGAGAGAGAGAGAGAATGGGCAAAAACTCGGAGGAAAACGTCAAAGCAAAGAAGGAATATAATTATGAATGCAAGAAATATTAGTCTCTTAACCCCTCACTGTAATGAAGTATTATTTTAGATGATGATGGTGATAGTTGTGATGATGATATTGATGATGATGATGATGATGATGATGATGATGATGATGATGATGATGATGATATTGATGATGATGATGATGATGATGATTATTATTTCAGCTTAATCTTGCTAGCTTCATATAAATTTATTCTGCTTAAGGGACTCCTCTTGTAGGTAGTGGATTAGTTCATTCCCTCCTCCTCAAAAAAACTTTCAAGCTGATGTATATATATCTTTCTGAGATGGCATGAGTATAAAAGAAATAATGTTAATAATATAAAAGAAGAGAGTCGTCTGGTAAAAAGGGTTGAGTGAGAGTATATCAGGCAGGACGTGAGACATCAGTTAATAAGAGCGAAGAGCAAAGGGAGGATGAAGTAGAGATGTACTGAAGAAAATGAGTGGAGATAGGCAAGCGTGAACCAAAGCAGAGAGAGAGAGAGAGAGAGAGAAATTTGTCGCTTAAGTACAGTGATAAAAGAATTTCCGTATTATTATAGTAAGAGGAAAAAGTTAACAAGGAGTAAGGAAGAAAGACGTAGAGAACATAAAGCCTTAGACTGGATAGAATAAGAGGGAAGATGAAGGACAGAGTAAGGAAGAGTGACCCAAAAGAATATGGAAATGAGTCATATTCCCCGCCATACCATGTGTTCCACTGTGACTAAGAGACGGAGGAAGGTGAGGAGGATAGTGAGGAGGAGGAGGAGAAGGAGGAGGTGGAAGGTGATAATGAAGAAGAAATAAACAGAGAAAGAAGGTGAGGAGGAGAAAGTGAGGGAGGAAGGTGATGTAAAAGTGAAAGGGGGAGGTGAGAAGTTGAAGGAGAAGAAAGTGAAGAGGAGGGAGAAGAGGGAATGATGATGCAGAAGAAGAGGAAGGAAGTGATGGAGAATGTGATGAAGGGGAAAGTGCAGAACAAAAAGGTGAAGGAGGTGACAGTGAAGACGGAGAACGTGGAGGATGGGAAGGTGACGGAAAGGAAAGGGAAGGATAAGGTGATAATACAGCTGAAAGTGAGAAAGATGAAAGGAGAAGATGCAGAGGAAGAAGATAATGGATAGAATGTAAAGGAGAAGGTGAGGAGTGAGGAGGTGGAGGGGAAAGTGAAAAAGAAGGTGAAGGAAGGGAAAGTGAAACGCCCAGGACGGGAAGGAATGGGTACAGAGGAAGAAGGTGAGGCTGTTGGGATGATGAAAACCTGAAAGTAGAATACAGTATGTCTTTATTGGTCATCAAAATTAATACCAACAGCGACCATTAAATCATCCCTCATATGTTCATGTTAAATCCGCGTTAATATTAATACTTTGAGAAAATGACGTAGTTCTAATTTTAAAAAAGGAAAAAGTCTGGTTTGAAAGAGAGAAAAATTGTGCAACTTGGCCTCAGAGGAGCTTACCTCCACACTGAGGAGAATAGCATTCTTACAAAATCATCAACTGCACAAAGGTGGAAAAAAAAAAAAAAATGCGTCTCATCAACATACCTTTGTTTCTAATTACACCACACGAGACAAGTTCTTCACAATAAAAACTGCATCTGATTGATATTCTGCACAAGATGCTGATCGTTAGTCTTACCGAATCATTATATGTATAATCACAAGTATCACAGTTGACAGGTAAAAAAAAAAAAAAATCCTAGTGCAGTGTTTACGTGAACACGCATGACAAATTTCACATTTCACGTGCTCTGCTATTTGGCTGAGGTCCATGCCAACCAGATGTTGTGTATGCAACGTTTTTCACAATTTCGTGCCACGCTTTTCCGTGCGTATGTTACCGTCCTGCCTGTACTTGCTATTGTCCTGTCGTGTGTGTGTGTGTGTGTGTGTGTGTGTGTGTGTGTGTGTGTGTGTGTGTGTGTGTGTGTGTTTGCGTGCGTGCGCGCTCGCTCGTGCGTGCCGTAACTCTTTACGGGGTGGCTGGGAGACGGCGGGCCGGCCAGACCTGTCCCACACCCACCCTAAGGGCCTTTGATCCGGAAAGTTCGTGAGGAATTGACAGTAAAGCCGTGATGTTGAGAGCGGGTGTCTGGGGCAGGAAGATAAGCAGTCCTGCCGCGGAAATATGCACGGCCACGATGCATTAGCCAGATGTATGAGCTTGTGTAAGAGGGAGTGAGAGTGACTTGAGTGGAAGAAGACGTAGACCAAGATCGGAATGGAAATGTAAAATGCATGGTTACGTAAAGAATGAGGAATGGGAACTGGAATGGAAAATGAAAGAGGAGGGAAGAGAGTCAGATCAAGAACGACAGGGATAGACAGAGTAGTAGAGTATAAAAGGAGAATGAATGAGGGAGACTGATGGAAGATATAACCCAATAGCGAGATGAAGGAACAAGGTGGGGGAGTATGTTGGAAGGTGGTGTGTCTTGAGTGTGTGTATCGTTATTGAGGTGGTCCAGAAGTGCCTGACCGTCCTTTAATTATAACACCGATTGCAAAAGTGACATCAGGTAACAGACCAGTAGAAAGGTTGAAAGATAGATACAGGTATAGAAGATAGACAAAGATAAAGAGCTTGATAGACAGAAAAACAGATAGCTTCATTGATTGGTAGACATATTTAGATAGATTGATAGACAGACAGACAGATTGGTGGATGAGGTTATAAACAGACAGTTCAGCAGAAAGTGATATACTCGTATGTGTTACAGTGACCTATATATATTATTGTGATTGAAGTGAGCGTTGAGTGAAATGTGTTGCAAAACTTTATCCCAGACCAGATTAAAATGAGAAATGTCTGGAATACAGAAGCCAGTCAGAGTGCGCCTTTCATCACGGTTTACGTCGATTTTGCATTTTGTGCACCGGTATAGCATAAAATGTTTGCCTCTGTCGATAAAACAGGACTCTTGGGTAAGGCGACAGTGACGAGAATTTGTGTACATAGATCAGTAGAAATGGATGGTATTGAGTAAACAATACATTTTAGCTTTCAGTATGAGGTTTGCACTCTCTGGGCACAGCCATTAATGCTCGCTATTGTACCCATTACTGCCTCCATGTCATACTGTTGCATTCAGTATTGATCAGGCCAGAGCGGCAGCGTATGGCGGTACGAGTACTTGTATATAATCAGGTTTCAGTTTTCTGAGGCTCCCTTTTGATGAGTAACAAAAGACTGAAGGAAACAATGCCATACCGATAATGGTAGTTGAATAGATACAAATATTTCAGGCATTGATATTTTCCGGCTGAGATGCATATGGAGGCAGGTACTTTTCATGCTTGTTGCTTGCACACATTTCATCACTCCACGTCATTATTACGTACTTGTATACATGTACTAGATTACGTCTATTTCATGTGAGGAGAATATCTCAGGTTTGTGAAATTTTGTGTTAATTACGCATGCTTGTATTAAAATAAATCTTTGTTTCTCGTATGTTAGTTTTGGGAATGCACACAAACAGTCTAGACACACACCGTAAGCCAGCCACAGACCACAAACACTCTTGTAAATGTGTCATGTAAACGTGAATAGCGAGTGAGGAAAGTGGGTGGTGACGGCATGGCTGACAATATATAAGCCGGATTTATTACCAGGATATTCTTTGGTAAATCCTCCCCTACACTGCCGGTAAGCGGATTACAGGTAGGCACAATTGGGTATAAATCCACCCGTCCTGCTGTACTGAATAGAGTGAAAGGAAATACATTAACCCTTTCACCGCGAGAGGTCCTGACTGAGCTTAACACCTTCAGTATTACCTGTACGTCTTTATTCATATCAGGATACCACGAGGTGATATCGTTCTTAATAGGGAGGATCTAGGTGGTAAAAGTTACATCCAAC
>NC_137050.1:51779670-51819670 GCF_032717465.1 Coenobita brevimanus
ATTAAAACCTAGATGCTTTTTCCGCTCGTTTAATTGACAGCAGAGCAAAACGTAACTAACAAATGGTTCGGTAAGCAGATGTATAAAATAATTACAAATATTTTAATAAGTCATGGTGGAATTACGGGCAGTGCAAAGTTATTGGTATGTGAACGGCAGTGTCGTTTGTAAATGTAAATCCATGTAAATTTAATTGCACAAACCTGTGAATAACAAAATGTTGAAATCAAAGCACAGTTACAATCAGACAAAATCATATCCATGTTTGTGTCATTTATCTTTTTCATACACGGACACATAAGCACACATTCGTTAATACAAAACAAATGTCAAGACACACACACACACACACACACACACACACACACACACACACACACACACACACACACACACACACACACACACACACACACACACACACACACACACACACACACACACACACACACACACACACACACACACACACACACACACACACACACACACACACACACACACACACACACACACACACCACTATTAAACGGGTGTCCACTAATTAACCCTCATTGCTGGCCTGTTGTCCTCCCCGCTCTTCACAACATCCACGCAAACACCCATTATCTCACAAACTCAGGGAATAACACCAGCAACTACAGTACACATGAACACGTAACCCCCCTCTTCACCACCACGCTCTTAGTCTCAATACAGGCACTGTGTTACTGAGGCACAATTTACATTAGCATATCCCTGACCCGCCCATGCTGACAACAACATCCACACAAACACTCGTTATCTTACAAACTCAGGGAATAACACCAACAATATACCAGGCATGAACAAGGCAACCCTCCTCACCACAACCCCTGCAGCTCAGTAGCATCTCATTACAAGCACTGTCTTTGATTCCCCAGCATGGTAAAAACTTCATAAGTAACACGTAGAGTTCAGTAAGAATTCCATGGTAACCATTCAGATGATGCTCATGGTTCACACACTCGCTAGCAGCAGCATCTGGCTAGTGTGTGTGTGTGTGGGGGGCCAACAACCACACCCACCACACACACCCATCTCCATAACTACAGAGAGATATCCGCCACACCCCCACATCCCCCACATCCCCCACACCCCCTACACCCCCCACATCCCCCACACCCCCTACACCCCCTACACCCCCCACATCCCCCACATCCCCCACACCCCCACATCCCCCACACCCCCACACCCCCACACCCCCACATCCCCCACACACGCACATCCCCCACACACCCACATCCCCCACCCACCCACATCCCCCACCCACCCACATCCCTCACACACCCACATGCCCCACACACCCACATGCCCCACACACCCACATGCCCCACACACCCACATCCCCACATCCCCCACACACCCATATCCTCCACACAGACGTGCTATATAAACCCGTCCCCCTCCAGTCCGTCACTGAAGGCAGGAGGTTCATTCAAGCCTCCTAAATCTAATCAAGGCGACACCAAAGACCCTTTCACCCTTACCTAACTTTCTCTTAGCCTTTTCTTTTCGTACCCAAGCTTTCTCATAATTTCCCTCTCTTCTGGTTTCCCGTCCCTCTTCCTAACCTGCTCCATAATGTTCTCTTATCGTTTTCTTCCCCGTTACGTTTCGTACCTTTCTTACCTCTGTCTTCCGATCCCTCTCACTGTCGTTCTTGTTTTGTTTCCGTGTCCTTTATGCGTCTTTACCATTCTCTGTATTTCTCAGCGCTCTGAACTATTCTAAACAATCTCTAGGTCTGTCGTCCTCACTCTGCTTCTTTCTTATAGCCCAGTTCCCTTTTTCCTCCCCTGACCCACGTACCCCAGTTCTTCCATCCACTGACTCTCTCCTTTTCTCATCCTCTCTCCCATTGTGCCTCTTTTACAATCATCCATGCTTACTCGTAGTTTTCCTTTCTTACCTATCTTTCCCTTAACCCTTCTGTACCCTCCTTAATTTTCCTTGCATTTCCCTACTCACTCCTGCGTTTCCTACCTGCCTCAACTTCGAGTAAAGCTGAGGTCATTAATGAGTTTCCACGCCTGGGGT
This sequence comes from Coenobita brevimanus, assembly GCF_032717465.1. Taxonomy (NCBI): domain Eukaryota; kingdom Metazoa; phylum Arthropoda; class Malacostraca; order Decapoda; family Coenobitidae; genus Coenobita; species Coenobita brevimanus. The sequence continues at coordinate 51,781,729 of NC_137050.1, forward strand.
TGTGAACTAATTTTCGATGGTTACAGTCGCCCTAACGTGCTTGAATGTTATTAGGTAGCATGTTAAGATTTCATTATTTTAAGACAAGTCGAAGCATTGTAAAAGAAGTATTGACGCATCTTTATCGTCCCTCATCCATCCGTACTGTTTCATGTTATCGTCCATTCTTTCTTCACTATCCACTAGTACTCAGCTCCACATTTTTTTTCCTTCTGCTCTCTTATCTACCCTCCATTCTCCTTACCATATTTCCCTGCCATTGTAAAAGAACCACTGAAAAAGTTGTGCCTTCCCTTGTCCTCGTATGCCATTTCATGCATTCGTTTATTTGTTTCTCTACCTGTCAGTACCTAACCCCCACCTTTTTCCATTTCCTCTCCTCTCTTATCTACCTCCCATCCCCTTCACTAGATTTCCTTGCTGCTCTTTACGTCTCTGTACTCTCACTTCCTCTCTCTCTCTCCATGCCTTACTTTCCACTATCCACTGATCACATGTCCTTTCCCCTTTTTCCTTTGTTTCTCTTTTACTTCTCTTCCTTTGTGCCCCTTCACGCCGTTCTTTATTCTCTCGTGTGTGTCCTCTGTGGACAGCAGCATACTAGCCTCGAGTTGCTTTATGTAGGGAGTAGACGGGAGTTATTGTCGTGTATATCTCGGAAATGGACGAGTTTTGCTAGAGATACGTCTTTTATGAGAGAGAGAGAGAGAGAGAGAGAGAGAGAGAGAGAGAGAGAGAGAGAGAGAGAGAGAGAAAACAAACTGTTCCAGCTGCTGTAATTTAGTTCATTGTATTTCCCTGCTGCAGCCGGTGAACGATCCCTTTAACCCCTTCAGCTCGAGTAGGCCATTCATTTGGTATTCTTGCAGTGTTCAGATTTTTTGAGGTGAACGCTTAACCCAATGGCTCCCACATTTCCTGTGCGAGGGATTTTGCTGGAAGGGTGCTAGGCGTACCGCCCTCCGCCTGTCGGCTCATAGTCGCGAAGCTCATAGGTCCCTAACCCAGGGTTCCCTTCTTTATTAGATTTTGAAAATGTCCAGTTCCGTCCTGTATTGAGGACACTGGGTGCTAATGGGTTAAATATTTCCATAATAGCCTTTCCACTACTAGGGTCGTGAGCTTAGATCGTGCAGGAAGGGAGGAAAGGGGGAGGGGATCTGGGTTGAGGGATATCGAATGTGTTTATCTCCCCTGTAGTTCAAGTAAATGAGAAGAAGAATACAAAATTTTACAGTATTTTTGAAATACTTAATATTTACAGTGAAACGGCAAATAAATGAAAACTGAGACTGCAGAAAATACGAGTACAGTAGAAACTGTCAGTTGATCCACAGTAGGTTACCCAGCTAAGATTTTTAATAACAAGCGCCGGTGTGATGATGCAGTGGGTACAGATTTGGCTGTAAGAAAGGAATTTTGCCGTTTTTCTTCGCGTTATCGAATACACATTTTGTCTACTTTAATTAAGTTCATATACGAGCAGCTAAATCACCTTCACCTGCCTCGGCGGTGGCCTTCTATTCTCGTGTAGCAGAAGCCTTCCCCTTCAGTAATCGGAAAAAAATCTACACCGATGACTGTGGTACTCTCTTAAACTAAAGAAATTAGTTTAGTAACAACCGCAATAAAATAAAAGTAACGTTCTCAAATTATTATGCTAACGTCTTTATGTCATGTTGTTGCCGTGGCCAGTCGATGTTATTCAGGTTGAGACCCGTGGCGGTGCAGGCGTCAGGCACTGTCTCAACTGACCCATTACATTACCAAAGGCGTCTCCAGAGCTGAACATCATTATTTGTTGGCAGCAGCAATATAATATTTCTCACCACTTGAAATAGTTAACTGATCTGATTGTAATAACATCAGATATGACAGGAATTATCATACCAACTTGCTTGTTTGGAACCGCATGGAAGTATTCTGATCAAAGGTAGAAGAGATTTTAATCCCCAAAATTCTTATTAAAGGTCTGTGTTTCCATTGTCTACTACGTTGTCTTGTTCATTCCGTATAAGACCACTTTATACTTCCTGTAGTTCTGGGACTTTTATATATATTTTAGGTTAGTAGTTACTGCCAATATTTATTCCCTTAAAATAAAATGAAGCAGATAAACATGTACGTGCATATATACAGATAGGTAGATAGATTTAGATAATTTGATATAAAATCGAACAGATAGATTGATTAGATAAATTAGGTAGATCGAGAGATAAATAGGTAGATAGATGAATACAACATCGGACACACAGATTCATAGAGATAGGTAGAACACAATCATAGATAAAGAGATTCCAGTACAGGGAGGTAGGTAGGTAGGTAGGTAGATAGACAGGTAGATAACACTAAAAGCTATATATATTTCCACCGCTGTATTATAACAACAGGGATCGTTGCCACAGCCTTGCTAACGAAGCGGCTTTCTTGGCTGATTCAACTGTCCTCGTTAGGGGCACGCCTGTTCAAGCCACTGAAGTTGCTCACAGGAAGCATAATTTGTTGTTTACATTTTCAGTACAGGAAGTTATCACAAACATCATAGGCGAGTCTCGTATAACGATTCTTTATAACAGTTTTGAGCGAAATTGTAAAAAACAAAGCTTGCAACATCACATTTTTCCTTGCCATAACGACTTGGGGTTGTATTCTCGTTGGTTAAAGAGGGTCTGTACACCTCTTTCTTATCATTTATGTCTGTGTCTGGTGCCTTAGTGTATTCCTGTAGGTGATTTATGCATTATATAGCGCGGTTAGAAAGATTTAGATAGCCTACAAGTGACTAATTGGTGTAGTATGCAAAATATATTGCTAAGGAACAGGACAAGTGAAACTGGATGAAAACAGATACAAGCACCGGACGTAACTCCGTTTGACCACTGGAGATGTATAAACAAACGTTCACACACAAGGAACATCCAACGTTGTTTCTTTGCCAGCACTTGTTTGTGTTGGTTGTTTTGGTACTCACTCGCCTTTAGGTCATAGATTCTGATGTGAATTTTACATGAGTTTTATGTCTTTGGTACGTGGGGTAGCACATCATCCACTTACTTTATGTAGAGCTGCATTCAGATGACTGTGCAATGAGTGACAAGCTTAAAGGTATTTTGTAACCCAGGAAGACATTTAATACGTTGGGTGGTAACTATATAATGCCCGCTGGTGTAAATTCTAGTGGGTTAAGGCACAAGCCGTCACTTATTATCTGCATTATAATTTTTTACTGTAGGAATACCTTAATCAGTAACCAGGTGACTGCATTAATGGGATTACTTTAATATATCATCGATTAACATCTGGAATAAGTGATGAAAACTGTTTTGACATAGTTTGTATTATCAGATTATTCCCTACCCTCTACGGGCTTTATATCATTGCCAGTTAATACCACACTCCACGCCATGCTGTGCCTGCCATGGCTGTCCTGGTACAGGGATTATACTACGTGATGATGCTCATCCCCCTCTTAATGTGGCTTCAGCCGCCTGTACCACCCACCTCACTCCTTCCCTCCCTCTGCCTTCCTTACTCTCGTCCTTCCTTGTCACTCCCCTCCCTCTCTCTGTCCCTCTGCCTTCCTTCCTCTCGTCCTTCCTTGTCACTCCCCTCCCTCTCTCTGTCCCTCTGCCTTCCTTCCTCTTGTCCTTCCTTGTCACTCCCCTCCCTCTCTCTGTCCCTCTGCCTTCCTTCCTCTCTCTGTCCCTCTGCCTTCCTTCCTCTCGTCCTTCCTTGTCACTCCCCTCCTTCTCTCTGTCCCTCTGCCTTCCTTCCTCTCGCCCTTCCTTGTCACTCCCCTCCCTCTCTCTCCCTCAGCCTTCTCTCTCGTCCTTCCTTCTCACTTCCCCCAATCTCTTCCCCTCCACCTTCCTTCTGTTCGCCCATCCTTCTGTTCGCCCATCCTTCTCACTCATTCCCCCCCCCCCTTCTCTTTCCATCTGCCTTTAATCCCGTCCTCCTTACTTCCTCCTCTCCCTTCTCCCCCCCTGCCTTCCTTCCTTTTCCTTCTACCTTCTCACTCCCCCCGTCCCTCTCTCTCCCTCTGCTTTCCTTCCTCTCGTCCTTTCTTCTCACTCATCTCCTCCCTCTCTCATTCTGCCATCCTTCCTGTGGTCCTTCCTTCCAACTCCTCTCTCTCTCTCTCTCTCTCTCTCTCTCTCTCTCTCTCTCTCTCTCTCTCTCTCTCTGCTTCCCCTCCTTCCTCCCGCACTTCCTTCTCACCCTTCCCGTCCCACTCTCTCTCTTTCCTTCTTTCCTACCTCCTGTACAACCTCATATCAGTATGTAAATAGGGTCGTTCAGTCAGACATCGTAAGCAATTTTTATTTATTTTTTATTTTTTCAAATCGGTTGTATTAGCACAGTAGTAAGGGGTCCTGAGATGACGGAGTGCATGACTGTCCTGCAAGTAGTGATGATTCTGTAGAGGTAACGGTAATGATGATGGTGTCTGATGGTGGTTGTGGTGCTGGTGCTGGTGGTTCGGTGATGGTGGTGGTGCTGGTGCAGTTGGTGATGGTGATGAGTGTGATAGCGGTGATGAGTGTGATTGTGGTGATGAGTGTGGTGGTGGTGCTCGTGCCGGTGGTAATATTGGTGGCAGTCGTGATGTGGTTAAGGTGGTGGTGAGAGTGGAGGTGATGATGTATTGAGGATAATGGTGGTGGTGAGAGTAACAGTGGTGATGGTGGTGGTACTCTCCCTAAATAAGAGTGGATATAGTAACCGAGAGGAAAATAACATATTGCCCTTTGAGTTAAAGCAGAGTAATTAGCCCAGCAGAGCAAGACAGAAGGCGATGGAAGATGAGAGAAAGTAAGTTGAAATATGAATGACAGACGCGGGAGATGCATGAACCCACTGTGAGGTAAATGAGTTCTGTGAGAGGTGGTGAGTTTTGTGGGAGGCCAGTAAGTCTGTGAGAGGTGGTGAGTTTGTGGGAGGCCAGTGAGTCTGTGAGAGGTGGTGAGTTTTGTGGGAGGCCAGTAAGTCTGTGAGAGGTGGTGAGTTTTGTGGGAGGCCAGTAAGTCTGTGAGAGGTGGTGAGTTTTGTGGGAGGCCAGTGAGTCTGTGAGAGGTGGTGAGTTTTGTGGGAGGCAAGTGAGTCTGTGAGAGGTGGTGAGTTTTGTGGGAGGCCAGTGGGTCTGTGAGAGTTGGTGAGTTTTGTGGGAGGCATGTGAGTCTGTGAGAGGTGGTGAGTTTTGTGGAAGGCCAGCGGGTCTGTGAGAGTTGGTGAGTTTTGTGGGAGGCAAGTGAGTCTGTGAGAGGTGGTGAGTTTTGTGGGAGGCAAGTGAGTCTGTGAGAGGTGGTGAGTTTTGTGGGAGGCCAGTGAGTCTGTGAGAGGTGGTGAGTTTTGTGGGAGGCCAGTGAGTCTGTGAGAGGTGGTGAGTTTTGTGGGTGGCCAGTGAGTCCTTTAAGAGTTGGTACTGAGTGCACACACGTCGTGGTGCTGAAGCAAGTATACCTGAAACAGCGTCCAGATCGGGTTGAAACTGCTGTCTTCCCAGTTAACATTTCCACATGTGTATGTAAATGTTCCACCTTGAATAGTTACCGAGAGTGGTTGCAGGTTACCGAGTACCTTGAGAGGTAATTAAAAGACACACGAACATACGCGTCGAGTAAAATGCTACACCCTCTCGCTTGGCGGGCGCGGGTATAAAAATCCAGTCACTTCATGGATTCAGCCGCGGCGGGTAATGCGTGTTGTTCTGTGACCCGCCAGACCTCTGTTATGTGACCCGCCAGACCTCTGTTATGTGACCCGCCAGACCTCTGTTATGTGACCCGCCAGACCTCTGTTCTGTGACCCGCCAGACCTCTGTTATGTGACCCGCCAGACCTCTATCAGCCGTGTTACAGAGGGACCAAAACACAGTCATATATCTCGGAACCAGCAATACTATACAGTCTAGCCAGTACCCTGAATACACATTATTTTTATTTCTATCCTTCATTAAATAACACGATATAAAACAGGATAGTATAGTTTAGTGCCTGTCCAAAATTATTCTGCTGGTGTTATAAATCCAGGATAGAATGAGCCTCAGTGCCAATGAAATCCTTAACTGTGAGTGTGTTGGTTGGGTAATAAATCTCTTTGACGAGTGTTTACTGATGCATACAAGCCAGTTTACTCAAGCGGCCTAAATAAATGTACAGTCACTCATAAAAGAAAGGACCCCCCCCTGCCTTAGAGGCAATATAACTCGGGGTATTCAGTGTTGGTAACAGTGTATTTGACGTCAGCCATATGGGGGGATGAGGAGGGGTGTTTGAGAGGAGGGCGGAGTTAATCTGCACGAAACACTGCTTCAATCCACATTTCGAGTCAAACATACTTTATATCTGACTTGTTATGTTGTCCTTCACACAAAATTAACTTTATGCTACAAGAACAAAGAACTTTCAGGCGATAACACAATCCCATACCCGAACATTTATGCATTAATGCCGCACATGATGCAAATAAAACCCCCGGCCTCAAGGGTTAAATGAATGGGCTCGACACACTTTGAATGAACCTTGAATGAACTTCCCCCAAACGCAGCTTCACACCCACACACCTGACGTCATTTACAGTGTTACCAGGACAGATATCATATTGGTTGAAAGGTGTCTTGGCCGGGGGGGTCGTTTCTTTTATGAGTGACTGTACCTGAATGATTAGTGCTTGTGTGTGTGTGTGTGTGTGTGTGTGGGTGGGTGTGGGTGTGGGTGCGTGCGTGAGAGAGAGAGAGAGAGAGAGAGAGAGAAGCGGGAACACACGTTACTCACTCACTCACGGGGATAGAGTGCCAATATACATCATTAATTAAGCGGTGGTGTTTGAGGCAAGTGGTGTATAGAACGCAACATCACGCCATCAGTGACATTCATAGGAAGACGCTGATTTGGCACGTTGTGACTGGCAGCGAAAGAGAGAGAGAGAGAGAGAGGGGAGAGAGTTAGATTTATAAATATATTACACAGACCGTACCTTTCTGGACGTGCCTTTGTTAATACTAGCAGAATGACTTACTGTATAATTACAAGAGAAATGGTTGACAAAATTAAGAATCTCCCCCACAGTAATACAGGTGGAGCAAAACATTTCAGAACAGAAAGCAACAGATATACAAGCCGAGACAAACAGATGGCAATACACAAACAAACAGATATGAGCAAACAGCTGTTGGTTGAATAAGGTAGTTTTTTTTTTTTTTTTTTTTTTTTTACCTTCTCCTCCTGTGTCATCAATATGCAACTTTCATTTGGACTCCAGTTACCTGAATGGCAAAAATTAGGACTTGAATTTCTAGGAATTAGGCTTAGTAGAGTATGGTAGGTGAGAACCCCCTTCTTGAGGTAGATCTGCCTTCAGGTAACCACACTGAATGACATGATAAATTGTATCTTGCAGCCCAGAAAACCATTTACTACGTCGGTTCGTACCCAGATAGCGTGATAGACACAAGTTGTCTAGTGGGTTAAGGCTGTCAAAATTGCTTTCGCATAAAATGCTTACATTCGAGGTTTGGTTGGGGATTATTTCTTATGATGTTACACAGGGAGGAGTGACTTAGCATTCTTACCTTAACTTTTGGGACTAAATAGCCTAGTTTCGGGCTCCTACGCCCCCTACAGACCAGTAAAGGATTGGAGAGCACATAGATAAGTTCAGCACAGCTGATTACAGTTTTCAAGTCACTCAGTTCAGACATCATTTTTCAAAATGGACGGGGTAGATGAAGCATCCTTTGAACCTTTCAGTAGTACTGGAAGACTTTCTTAAAAGTGAATAAAATAGTCTGGAGGTAGAAATGAGAAACCAGTAAAAGAAGTCACCGGATTCAGAGGTTATAGTCCAGTGCTGAGACATAAGGACAGTTTTACGAGGGTTGTGTAGGGAAACATGAGTCAATAAAACTTTGTCTCACATTCGTGTCTGCCTACACCACGTCATATAACTGTCCCAATAGGAATAAAACTTCCTCAGACTCATATCTCCCTACTGTACCCTGTTATAATCGAGTTTTATGAAAGGAATAAAACAGAGGATGTAAAGAGATTAACTGGCTGATAAGAGTAATAACAACAGGAACTGTACAGTGGTTAGGACGAAAATTTTTGCCTTTTCATGGTTGAGTTTTCTCTTGTATTTTATTCAAGCCAGCGCCGAACAGTTATATTTATCTAAGAACGAAACAAATATGCCTAAATGTTTTAATACTGGCACCAATAATATGATACATTCATTTTCTGGACCTCTGCGGTATTCTGTTGAAGCTGACTTCAAACTATTTAATTTAGTTGAGATTAAGGGCCATGTGCTTCAACATTCAGCCGGAAATTGAAGTATAAAATTAATTCTTTGCTGTCATTTTTGGAACGCCTGTGGTTATTAGGAATGGTCAGCCTGCATCCCACGTTACAGAGTACAGTCAGCAACAGTATAGGAAGGATAAAAACATTCCATCTGCTTCACCCGCTTGGGAAGTGATAGTCCAAATTAGGGAGCTTGCATTCCACTTCGCGATTTAAAGTTTAAACATACGACCATGAGTCATCGACACCTGAGAGTGGTAATGCTGGTATCATTAATCCTGTCATGGTCAGGAAAACTTTGTTATTGTATTTCAGCTGAATTGATGCCATTTTATTTAGCTGAAGGTGAGTCACAGAAGCCTGAGTGATGACTTAAAGGGATCTTGCAGGAACAGAACCTAAAGAGACAAGAGAGAATTGTAATTTTTTTTTTTTTTTTTTTTTTTTTTTTTTTTTTTTTTAGCGCTTGTTCTGCGGTGGGATACTTGAACATAATATGTTTACAGTTGAATCCCTCCCGTAATTTATATTTGGTTCAGCAGGAAGAGCCATAGACATGGGAATATTATACGCTCTCCTTTCCTTATTTTTTCTGCACATTTCTTTCCTTATTATTCGTGCACAAAACAGATGTAACCTACGATTGTTTTCCCTCGTAGGTTTTTTTTAGGAGGAGGAATAAGAGACGTGGGAAGCCTATGCATTTTCCCTTCTGTGTCCTTTATGGGAAAACAAATCATAGTTGCGACGCGGCCACGATCGTAAATATATACAAGAATCCCATCGGTGTAGATTTAACACTCAGGCTTCAGTGACCTGGCCTACGTGAATATAATCGTTTGGTGTCAGCCCACATAGACAACGAGTTGACATGACCGAGAGAGGATTAATGGTGACTGAGCCATAGTGAAATAAATAATACTACATGGCGTTAATTGCAGTAAGGTATTTGGGAGGAGCATGTGGAGAGAGAGAGAGAGAGAGGATGAGGAAGTGAAGGGACGTTGTGGTGTTGCTGTGGATGTGCTGTTAAACATTGAGAGAATACCTTGTAATAGTGTGACCGTGGATGGAGAATACAGAGTGAAACACTGACCAGGAGAGTGTATTTGAGTGAGGTGGAGGGGGAGACCGAGAATGAGATGGTGGAATGGGGAGGAGAGGTACCAAGAGGGGTGTGTGAGTTGGAGATATGGCAGCCTGGCAATAGAGGATCTGTTTCTGGCCACCCCATCTTGGATTATTGCGTCTGACGGTAGAAGGCTAAAGTGTTACCTGAAATAGAGTACCTGGAAAGACGTGAGTGTGAGAGTTAACACTACCCCTCATGTAACTTTAAAACTTTTTTTTTTTTTTTTTTTTTTTTTTCAATATTTCATACACTAAATGCAAATTTGGTCACTCAGAGACTTTTTTATTTATTCATTTGTAAGAAAACCTGTCAAAGAGCGAGCACCTGATACCATATTATCGTTTGTCAACCCCTTCACTCAGATGACACATTATTTCTAGTTGTTGCTATTTTCAGAGGCTCTCACTCCACTTTGGATACTCCACAAACTGGAAGGGTTAGATGCAGCTCACTAACCCACTGACTACTAGAGATCTGTCCTAAGTTGCATAAAATCGTCTGGCGGCAGCAAGATTAATATATGAAAGTACACAATACTTTTGAAGAAGCTGGTGAGTGGAGTCTCCCAAACACCGGCTACTTACCAGTTTATTTCGGAATATAACGCGCTGATATTCTCATGTTACCTTTGCCGTCTGTCTCTCGCATTCTAGAGGGGATGGAGAATGAGAGACTGACTAGAAGAGTGTATGCGAGTGAGGTAGAGAGGGAGACTAAGGATGAGATGGTTGGATGGAATGGAGAGAGATATGGGAGAGAGTGGTATGAATTGGAGAAAGGGTAACCAAATGGCAGAAGACAGGCGACGTGGAGGCGATTTGTTTGTAGCCACTGAGGTTGGTAATATATAGGTAGACGTTGATATAATACAAAAGGCATTAAAATACTAATAGAGTATAATGTATTAGTCTGTGTGAAAAATTATTGCTGATGACCTGACGAATATGGCCCTTGTGGTTCCTCAGTGGAGAGCCTGAATATAGGGCATAGACGCTCAGCACATACGTCTTACTATACTCTCTTCACCTTAACTTGGTCCAGAATTTTGTCCTCTTGCAACTTACCTTATTGGCAGAACAGGACAGTACTACAGCTGTGCATTCATTCCATAGCACTTCTTCATGACTAACGTGATTATCTGGTGTTAATCTATTGCCACAACACAGCACACAAGATGGGAAGAAGGCAGTTTTAGGCCAGGTTAGAGTAAAAGCAATATAATATGTTTATATTCACCAATGATTTTCATTAACTTTGGCTGAGAGGGATATGTCTTGAATGGTAGGAAGCTGAGTGTAAATATTGATACCATTAATTTAGTCATGGTCGGGACAACTCGCCTGTTTTACTCCAGCTAACGCCAGACGAATTATTATTATTATTATTATTATTATTATTATAGGTGAAAGTGAGTCCTAGGAACCTCAGGATATGAATACTGTTTCCATTTACCCTCTCATGGTGGGGACAACTTTTTAATTTCCAGTTCAGAAGCTCGCTCCTCATTAAACAGAGTAGCAGGTCCAGCAGAATGGTAGAATATACTCGCTCACAGTAATATTATTTCACGGCTTTGGAAATCCTCGCACAAAATTTATAACACGACTGAATTTAGGTGTTGTGTGGAAACGAGAGAGAGAGAGAGAGAGGGAGAGAGAGAGAGAGAGAGAGAGAGAACGGTGGCTTTGTAGTTATGCCTTTCATTTAATCCTCTTATTACCAGGACGAAGCTATACTCAGTTTTTTTTTTATCGAGGCGAAGATGCACTTTACAGATTGGTGATTATTGGCTGAATGCAACATTACTTCATAATCTAGCATTATTAACTGACAAATATCTGAGGGGGAAATTTGGGTTTGTAAATATTTTTTGGACATTTGCATTCAGCCAGTCATCATCAACCCGTCAAGTGCATCTTCGCCTCAGTAAAAAAAAATGGAGTATAGTATTATTATTCATCATTCGCTAGACGATGATATTAAGCTCTGAGTGAGTAATAAGAGCCTGAGAGTGTTTATACTGTCGCCATTCACCCTCACGTGGCCGGGAAAACTCTTAGTATTTCACTGCACCTGACGCAAGACGATATTATACAGCCAAGACTTAGTCATAACAGCTTGAAAATGTTAACTGATTATCATCCCTGTGTCTTTGTTTACTTGTACTTCTCTCGAATATATATACGGGTGATTCAGAGGCCACCAAATATCCCCAATATATCTTTATTAATGAACGGATTGAAATGAAAGTTCACACCTACAAACTTCATTCTCTGTTAATCATATACTGCATTTGAGAAACCCCTCATCCTTTGAACTTAAAGTGACACATGCCGTAAATAGTATACAGCTGTCTGTGCCAGCGTGGCACTGAGTGGCAATCAGTTGTTGTACTCCACTGATCCATTGATCCTGCCATACTCGACGACGTACCGAATATTTATAATTCTGCGTTATCTTAAGAATTTTTCCTGGTGGGGAGACAGTTTAAGGGTAATGGACTTGAGAACATTTGGCACATGTGATTAGCTGAAAGGAAACATCATGGGGCGAATGCAGCCATCCTATTGGGTAAGCTGCACTGGATTTAATTATGTATAAACGATGAAAGACGCTGCTTTCAAAGCCTGGTGTTACTGTGGATAAATTGTAATGAGATGAAGAAAGTAATTGCCGGATTTCTTATTAGTTTGTTCATTAATAACAACAATTTTCAGAGTAGTCTGAGGCCTCAGAGTAGTCAGTAACCCTGTATTATGAAAGGGCTCCCCTGCTAGACATTTTTTTCTATTCTATGACGTACAGCAAACATCAGTAACAACATGAAATCTTCAAAACGTTTGATGTTACAAATGTTTGAAGTTATCTGAAGTGCAGATGAAATATAAGAGTTGTCTGAAAAAAGTGAGCATTATGGAAAAATGTAATATGTGAAACAAGCGAAAATAAATTAGCATGGAGAATTTACTGGGAAAATGCTTGAAAAAGTGACATATACCTAAAAAATTTATCAGTATTGCATCAAACTTACGCGAAGAGCAAGTACAAAATGTTAATTATCTAAAGCACAATGAGATCAGATTGTATTTAAATAATATATGAAACTAAACCGTAATCAATAACAGCATGTGATTTTTATTGGAAGGATGTTCGCCTGCCTGCCCAGCTTACGACCGTGGCTAAGCAAGAGGCTGGTCCCATTACTGCTGTGTGGGGGATAACTTGTGAGTGGCTGGACAGAAATATCGCCTCAGCCACCGAACGAACACTTACGGGGCCCTGAACACTAAAGGCGCCCCAGAGAGTGAGAGTTTCAATAGATATCGTCGTGCTTTCATCGCGGTTCGAGGTCCGTGCAGGGTGATATTGTGTGCCGCTTTATTGTACTGTGTCCTTTGTTGGTGGTTGTCGTGTCCTTGTGTACAGTACGTAAGGATGTTCATTGTTCAGTCTCTCTTGCCAGCTGGGTTGGGATAAATATAGATGTTGGTGGTTGTCGTGTCCTTGTGTACAGTACGTAAGGATGTTCATTGTTCAGTCTCTCTTGCCAGCTGGGTTGGGATAAATATAGATGTTGGTGGTTGTCGTGTCCTTGTGTACAGTACGTAAGGATGTTCATTGTTCAGTCTCTCTTGCCAGCTGGGTTAAGATAAATATAGAAGGATATGTTGCCTTTCTTTCCTTTGACCTTTTGTTTTGGGAATCACAACAAGTACGTTATACTGTATATCAGGCTGACACTTCCTTCTCTCCCACCTCATTCTTCTTCTCCCTCTCCGTTCCTCTCCTCTCTCTCTCTCTCTCTCTCTCTCTCTCTCTCTCTCTTCCAGCCCAGTATTTCCTTCCCCTTCCTTGGCATTCCTCATAATCCTCTTAATTCCTACCTTCTCTTTAATTTCCACATTTTCTCTCTTCTTTCTCCTCTCCCTCACAAAATTCTCTTCACTGACCCCATCGCCCAGTTCATTTATACTTTCCTCGTACTTTCTCCTTGTTTTCACTCCTCCTCCTCCTCTTCTTTTACTCTCCCTTTCCTGTCCTCCTCTGTCCTTCTCCTCCTCTCTCTGGCTGTCTTCTTGTGTCTTGTCACCATTTTCTGTGCCATGAATCTCCTGTCCACTTGTCACGTTTATTTTTTCTTTCCTCATTTTCCTTTTCCCATCAGTTTATCATTTCCACTTCGCTTCCCAAGGCTCACTGTTTTATGAATTCGACATCCCTCTCTCTAAGTCTATTTTTTTTTTTTTCCGTCATTCTCACGCCACTGCCTTTTCTCTGTTGGTCCGTCTCGCTTTTTACTTACTCTCTCTTCATTTAAATTCCACTTTTTATCTCCCTCCCTCTCTCTCTCTCTCTCTCTCTCTCTCTCTCTCTCTCTCTCTCTCTCTCACACACACACACACACACACACACACACACACACACACACACACACACACACACACACACACACACACACACACACACACACACACACACACACACACACACACACACACTGTACATTAATGTACATCTTACTTATGTATGCCTGCCCATCTATCTATTTATCGGTCTATCTGTATATCTGTATATTTATTTATCAGTCTTCTCTTTCTGTTTGTCTGTCTGCCTGTGTCTTTTTCTGCCTGTCTGTCTGTCCATTTGTCTGTCTGTCTGTCCATTTGTCTGTCTGTCTATCTGTCTGTTTATCTATTCATCTCGTAGGTTTTTGTGCCGTCTAACTAATGTTCATTTTACCTCCACCTGTTGGTATGTAGTTTTGTTTCCTCAGTTGTGAGAGAACGACAATAATATCATGAGCTTACGACAGTGAGAGGCAAGTTTTGATGTTGGGTCTTGGGCCAGCGTCAGACTGCACCCATGTAAACATTCAGTATTCGTTTGCAGCTTTACGGAGTCAGATGTATGTGAACACGAAGTAACGGGTGATAACTTTATATATTTTTTGCAAGCCATGTGGAGACGATGGAGAGCGAGAGACTGACGAGGAGAGTGTATGTGAGTGAGGTGGAGGGGGAAGAGAGGGAGGATGAGGCCAATGATAAGATGGAGGGATGGAGTGGAGAGGTATATGAGAAAGGGGGTTGTGAGTTGGGAACAGGACAATGAAATGGCGGGGGACAGGGCGACATGGAGGCGATTTGTTTGAGGCCACCCTGTACGGGATTAAGGCGTCTGACAATAGATAGATAAATAGAAGCTGATAACTATGTGAAGAAAAATTCTGATGTACTGCTATTATTATTATTTTTTTTTTTTAAGCCATGCAGTCCGAGCGCATTTATTGTCTTGCTTTTGTCGTCAGATTGTTATATTCAATTTAGGAGGGACTTGTAACACTGGAGTGGTGAAATATAGCGTCCATCAATCCTGCCAGTACAGGATATCTTTACAAAGCTGCGGTAATCGCCTGTTCCGTAATACTGGACAGAAAGAAAGAAAAAAATGTATATTCACACAGAGAGAGTAATTATAGTTTGTCGTACACATGGGAAAAACAACAATTTCGCAATACATAATGGAATCGATGACCTCTGATGTGGAGCTGGCGAAGTCACACTAACATGCTGGAGATAGGCGGGTAGGACATTATACTGTTGGAATTAAACAGACGTTTGTTGTCCACTGGTTAAAATACTGACTTGCCAAACAACAAAAATAGCAACAGCAATATTGGCTATATGAGAGTAATTGTCGGTCCGTAGTAGGTGCACTGCAGAAGCAAACCTTTGCGATGAGAAGGAAACATACGCAGAATTACGCTTCCATCTGGTGGCCACATAACAGTTGGGAAGAAGTACGTATAGTGAGGTGTACCTGTGTGTAAACTCTGTGGGTTTGATTGGTTGTGTACGTGTGTATCCGACGACTTGCCAATAGATCACCGAAGAGCACCAACAGACGCCCAATTAAATGTGCACCTCGGCTTCGACTTTCATAGTGAGCCTTGAGGCACACGCAGATCGTGATGGAACGCTTAACCACTGGGCCGCCTTGGCTTCTTACTCACCATACACAAGGTTCATCTTTGTGTTACTGATAACTGGAAATCGTGTACACATTTCTGAGAGCAAATACTAAGCATTTAGTGTTGCGTCAGTGAACCGACTTTGACTCACAAGTTTGGGTGTTTATTCAGACACGTGCCTCAAATAACAGATATTTGGTATGAATGCTGAGTTCAGTAATTTCACTTACACGATCTTCATTGGTGTTGTGAGATAACGCATCGCTTCTTGTAGGGCAAATCGTTTTCGTTTTTAAAGGCTCCAACATGCTTGCATGTGTCGGCCTTGGTCACCTAATGGCGGCTCTCCACGCTGCACGATCCATTGCAGCCTCCCTGTTCAGTCCCTTAACCCTAAGGTCACACTTAATGACCTCGTCCCATGTCTTTCTCGGTCTACCCCTCATAACCCCACCCCCAATATTAACACATCTCACCTTCCTCACCCAATTATCATCCCCCATCCTCTCCACATGTCCAAACCACCTCAATCTACCTCACCTCATCACAACACCAATACACTCCAGTCCCATCCTACCTCTCAACTCTTCCATTGTAAACCCAGCCCCTCCAGGCCTTGGACGCAGGGACGCACTGCACATCCACCTAATCATTGTCATTTCTGTACGTCTGAGCCGGCGAATGTCTTCCTCCTTCACTGCCCAGGTCTCACTGCCATACAGCATTACACTCCTAACACATGCTGCATACAAAGACTCCTTAGCACGTAGGGAGAGCCCTCTCAATGTCAGGAGAGGCAAGAGCTCCCTGAACTTCTTCCAACCACTTCTCACCCTAGCCACAGAGCTAGCTCCAGCCCCACCTCCAGCACACAACATGTCTCCCAAAAAACAAAACTCTTCCACACACTCAAGAGATTCACCAGCAAGTTCAATCCTTTCACGTCTGACGATCTTCACCTGCTCACCCCGGCACGCCGTACACATAAAATCAGCATTATCTCGCAGTCTACCTCTGATACCACTACATCTCTTATGCACCCATTTATCACACACATCGCACAAGATGGAATTACTTCCCACGCCCTTGTGGCAAACTGCACATGGCCACTCTCCCTCGTCTTTGACAGTACCGCCACCAACCCTAGATATCATCACTTTTGTTTTATCTGCATTTACCCTTAAACCCTTTTGCCCCATACCATCTCTCCACTTCCTAAACCTTTCCTCCGCCTCCCTTTCATTCTCTGCAATCAACACCAAATCATCAGCATACAACAACTCCCACGGGAGTCCGTTTCTAAAGTCACGTGATAGGGCTTCAAGTACCATGATAAACAACATGGGACTCAAGACTGACCCCTGATGCACACCAACATTCACGGAAAACTCATCACTCAAATCTCCATTCACTCTCACCTGGGTGTGAGCACCAACATACATGGCCATAACCGCCCTAACCAGCCACTCCTCCAAGCCAAGCTTTCTCATTGCCCACTTCACCACCTCTCTAGGGACTCTGTCAAAGGCCTTTTCCAAATCAACAAAAACAAAATAAAGATCTCTTCTCCTACCAATATATTTTTCCTGAAGCTGTCGAACAATGAATATGGCATCAGTGGTCCCCCTACCTGGCATAAACCCAAACTGCAAATATCAGGAAAAAAGCTTCGTAGTTCATCAGCCCTAACCATCCCAGTCCCCTCCGTCCAAAAAAATTTCTCGTCTGCTCCAATCAATGCCATTCTTCTGTCTCACTTTCCTTCCCCCTTTTCTATATATATATATATATATATATATATATATATATATATATATCAGTCAATTATTTCCTGTAGCACCCTCGGGGATGCATAGGGCCTCGATGAACTCACACCACCACATCCTATCTTGTGCTACCTCCTCAAGATCTCCCCAACACTCATCTCCAGCTTCCCGTCTCATTGTCCTCACCCACGTCTCTTTTGGCCTTCCTCTACCTCTCCTACCAAGTGCCACCCACCCTGGTGTACCTCGTACTATTCCCTGTCTCCTATACACATGTCCTAGCCACTTCCATCGTGAGAACCTAACATATTCATCGACCGGCTGCACTCCCGTTATTTCTCTAATTCTACTATTTGGTATCCTTTCCCACCACTTAACTCCTAATATTCTTCTAAGTGCTTTGTTTTCAAACACCAAGAATTTATTTTCCATAGTCACTGTGCTGTACCAAGACTCGTGTCCATAAATTAAGATACTCCTAACCATTACCTTATAAAGTTTGATTTTTGTATGCAAAGAAAAATTGTTATTATTCCAAATATTTTTAAGCATTCCCATTGCCTGATTAGCCTTCTTTAACCTTTCCTCGAATTCAAAGTTCAAAGAACCATCCTTGGCTAAATAAGTACCTAAATATTTAAACCTATCAACTTGCTTTACAACCATACCTCCAATTACACATTCCTGCGCATTTTCCATATTCATATTGATTATTTCAGTTTTTCCACAATTAATAACCAAACCCACCTTGCGACCTTCACTCACCAAACAGTCCAACACTCTCTGCATCTCTTCTGGCCCATCACAAATCAAAACTATATCATCTGCATAATCTAAATCCAAAATATATTTTACCATTCCTGACCCTCCTCCTCCACGACCCACCGGTCTCTCTGACGCTCCTCCCTCACTCTGAAAATCACACGAATTTTTCGTCGATACTTGTCATTCCTCTGCCATTCCTTCTCTTAAATTTTTCCCTCCTTTTTCTATCCTCCTCCTCCCTCCTCCCAATACTTTCTTTTATCTCTCCTTCTTGAAAGTCCTTTTTAGTGTCGTCTTTCTCCACGTCCTGTCTCATGCCCTTTCCCCTCCACGTTCCATTATCCCTCCACCTTCCCTTTTCCCTCCACCTTCCATTTCCCTACACCTTCCATTTTTCTCTCCACCTTCCATTTTCCCTCCACCTTCCATTTCCTTCCACTTTCCATTTTCCCTCCACTTTCCATTTTCCCTCCACTTTCCATTTTCCCTCCACCTTCCATTTTCCCTCCACCTTCCATTTTCCCTCCACCGTCCCTCCTCCCTCGTGTTCCTCTGACTTTCTTCTTCCTTCCTCTGTCCAACATTTATCTTGGTCGTGTCCTTCCTACGCTGACTTTCTTCCCCTTCTCTCCTCTCTAATGAGCTTCTCTCTCTCCCCCAGCCTGTCTCGCTGTCCATCCTTTCCCTCCTCTTCCCCCCTCTGCATTCTCTCATCCCATCTTGAAGTTTCTCCTGTCTCTCTCTCTCTCACACACACACACACACACACACACACACACACACACACACACACACACACACTCCTTTAGCTTCTCTATACTTCCTCCTCTTTCATCATCATCATCTTTCATCATCATTATCATTATCATCACCACCACCACCACCACCACCACCACCACCATCATCATCATCATCACTGTTATCATCATCATCATCACCACCACCACCACCACCACCACCATCATCACATCATCATCCCACCACGCACCAGTCTCCTTGACGCTCGTCCTCCATCATAAAAATCTCTCCATATTTTCTCCAACCCTTGTCATTCGTCTGTTTCTCCCTCCCTCTGCTTTTTTTTTTTTTTTTCACTTCCTCCTTTCATGCCACTCCTTCCTCAACAGTTCACCCCATATCATCCTTCCTCTTTCTTTAGCTTCCTGGGTAGTGTTCTAGTTCTCTCTCTCTCTCTCTCTCTGAACAATTTTTTTTTTTGCAGGGATAAGAGAGAAAGGACACTGGATAGGAAATGAGACGAGAGAGAGACAGACAGACAGACAAAGAATTTTATCTGAAGGAATGGGATGGAAATCGAGAGATGGAAAAGGTAACGAGAAGGCACATGGAAAGTATTAAAAAAAAAAAAAGTTATGCATGAACACTCAGGTTGCTACACCTGCGTCCTGTAATTGTCTCCTTTTACACACACACACACACACACACACACACAGCAAAACACTACACCCGCTGCAGCATCATGTGCGTTGGTGTATGTATGGGATTGAAGGGTTGAGCCATCACGCTAAGCCACGCCCCCTCTCTTCGCCTCCCTAAGCCCCGCCCACCTGGTCTCTGATTGGCTGTTGGTTTGTTGTCCCGGGAGATTTTAAATCTGGAGTACTTTTAAACTTCGGTATACTTATTTCGTCATTGTTTTCCTGCCCATTTAAATACTCTCCCGTTGAAGGTAAAAGACACTGCAAAGGATTGTGTGAATAAACATAATTTTACGACAATCATTGAACTGCCAGAAGCTGCTGCAGAGTGAAAGTTTAAATGCAGTGCTTTAGATGACGCGTATCTGTGCTGTTTAAGCTGTTATTTAACTGTAGTATCGTTTCCTTGAGATGTATGTCAGTCAAATATATATATATTTTTTCTTTCAAAGTCAGTATTAAAATAGTCGTATTTTGATTTTAAGAATAATTTCATGTTATTGGGAGGCTGTGGAGTATTGGAACAGCCTCTTCGTCACTCACGACAACCCCATAAGATTCTCTCACTAGGTGCTGCACCGAGCACGTCTCCCAGCAGAGACCTCCAACCTTCCACTGGCCTGTGGCAAGACCAATACAGCGCTCTGATTGGAGGGCGTCGGATCTGCGTCGTGATTGGAGGGCGTCTGATCTGCTTCGTGATTGGAGTCCGTCGGATCTGCTCCCTGATTGGAGGGCACGCGATCCGGCACTCCCGTGCCATCCACACACACACACACCACCCGCTTTACACCTTGAATCTGAGAATCTATACAATAAGAATCAATACGGTTTTCGACTACTAAGGGGCACCACTCAAGCAATTGCAATAGCATCAGAACATATAGCAATAAGTAAATCTAACAAAGGACAATGCCACACCATCCTTAGAGATGTAACAAAAGCCTTTGACAAGGTATGGCATTTAGGACTTAAATATAAATTACTTAATCTCAACCTCCCAACTATAACTGAAAAAATTCTCTGTGATTTTCTTGACGACAGAAAGGCTAAAATCAAAATAAATAATTACACAGGGGCTAGCTTTGCTCTGGAAAGCGGGGTTCCTCAAGGGAGCGTACTCTCACCAACTCTTTACTCTATTTTCACCAGTGACTCCCCACAAGCAACCCATGGCATCAATATAAGTTACGCTGACGATATTTCCCAAATTATTAACTATCCTGGGCCATCTAGAAGGATCATGAACTCAAGAACTCAAAGCGAAGTCGAGAAAATTAACGAATATGAATCAAAATGGAAAATACAAACTAACATAAATAAATTCTCCGTCATCCAACTTGCCAACACCAAAAAAGAACCTTTAATAATTAACGAAGAAATAACAGACTTCAAAGAAGAGGGTAAAATACTTGGGTTTAAACTTAACTCTAGAGGCTATCTTCCCAGTGTACAGGATAGAAAACAAAAAGCTACTGGAGCATTATCCCGCTTACTCAGATTCAAGGACATGCCTATAAAAGTCAAATCCCACCTTGTCAAAGCACTGATCCTCCCCATACTAGATTACCCACCCATTCCCACACACACCTTCAGCTATACCCAACTTAAAAACTACAAGTCTTACAAAACAAAGCCCTCAGATTTGCAACTAATCAGCAGTACCCTTACACACTTAACACGGAACAAATTCACGCCATAACTAAAAACCAAACCGTTAAACATAAGATTACATAACCAAGCGAAAAAATCTGGAGTAAAATCGAGGAAATAAACCCTGAAACATACAACGCATTAACTTACAATATCAACGATGAAAATCGCTCCTTCCACAAATGGTTCCCTAGTAGTCTAAAAACCATATTAAACAACCAAGACCCTATACCAATTTACTAAACTCAACCCAAACGATAAGTGTCGCACTAACGAATACAAAAACCCAACCTATTTTCGACATAACCCAATTACGACATAAACCCAAACAACTCAACCAAACCCTCAAAAGCTAGCTCGCTAGCGCAATTCACACATACAAAACATATGAACACGCACCCACGCACACGCCCACATCCACGCGCACACAAGCATACACAGCCATAACCACTACATATACTTACCAAACTAACACAATATACAAAACAAAGCACTTACCTAACTCAACAAACAAAATTAAAGCAGTTATCTAACAAATACTATAAACAAAACAAAGCATGGTGGCCAGCCCACCAACTGTCTACTCCCTCTTCCTTCCTCTTTCTTACTATCCCTTCCCCTATTCTCTCTTCTTTCCCCACCTTCCTTAAAAAAAAAAAAAAAAAAAAAAAAAAAAAAAGCTTTTCACGGTGTCACCATCGCTGTCTCGGCACTCTATCGCCCCACGTCTGTTCCGGGGTACACACACTTGTGTGTACCCGCCCTCAAGACCCTGGCATCGCCGCCAATAGCTCTGTTGCTGACGGCGCCACCTGCAACAAGAAACCTGGACAACAAAAACGCACGCGCCATGGTTCTGAGGACGGTGACTCCTCCGACTCTAAACGTATTATGGCTGCAAAAGAACAAGGAGCTCGCCCGAAATACCCTGACATGAAAGCTGCCTCCACCTCCTATGATGTCCCCAGGAAAATGCTGCGCAGACATGAAGGTATGGAGTTTGATGCCATACTCCCGGCCCCGCTTGACTCCAGCCCACCCACCCACCTCACAACCTCCAAAGATGCCACTGATGCACAACCAGCACCTGCAACCACTCCCGCACCTGGTGTAGCCTCGGACGCTAACACCGACGACGATGGCTTCACCCGGGTGCGGAAGAGGGGGGGACGTAAGAAAACAAAACCGGCAGGGGATTTTTCACCCACACCTCCTACCCAGCCCACTCCACAACCGCGCCCACCTCCCACTCTGCCCCCTCAGAAAACGCGCACCTCTGTCTCAGTCGCGGCACCAGCGCCACCCCCCTCCCTCTTCCCAGCTTTCCGAGTGCCGCATCAGGAGGGTTATACGCATTCATACAAAGCGGTGGCGGAACTCGAAGCACTGTTCCCGCACCTGAATGTCAGCAACAGGTTCGGGAGGGACGACAGCTGTGTTTTGGTCCCCAAAACAGAAGAGGCCTATCACCTACTAAAACAGATTGCGGAGGACGAGACAGCGACAGTGCGAGTTATCGAACTGCATCGAGGGGACCAGCTAACCAAAGCATAGTCATGGGTTATCCGCGCCGATGGACGGTAGACATTCTGAAAGAACACGACCTTGTGGAAGCAGCAGAGCGTTGCCAAAATCAGAAAACGCGCGAGGAGACACTGCAGGTTCTTGTGACCCTGCGGGGCCCCCCTCGTGCCAGAACTAGATCTGGGAAATTGGGGGAAATTCTATCTGAGACCTTACACTCAGAGCCTCTGAGGTGTTATCGATGCCAGAGATACGGGCATCACAGGGCGAATTGTGCGAGGCCCCATACATGTGGCGTGTGCAGCGGGGCGCACGACACGACCATATGCCTCAACAAACTGAAAGCAAAGGAAAAGACAACTGCCAGATGCCCCAACTGCACAGGGTCACACCACGCCTGGCACCCATCATGCCCCGCACGCACACGCAGAGTTGACCAAGGGAGAGAGAGCCAGGTGAAATGGGTGCGGGAAACACAGGACACTCTCATGACCCCGGCGCCCCAAGGAACCTTCATCTGGGGACAGCAGAGGACGAAAACACCTGCGCCCCCCCCCCCTTGCCCCAGAAAACTTCCCGCCACTCAACAACATGCAGACAGCGAGTGCGACAGCGGCCTCTCCAACCGCCGAATCATCACTGTCACAGCAGACATTCACGCACCATCCGCCACCCACCAGCGCTCCCACCACACCCTCAACACCACTGCCAACCGCACGAGAGGAACCTCTAACTTTCACTTTCGAAAAAGTGGCGGAACTCGGTAAATCTCTCCTTCTGGTCCTACTGAACCTGCTCTTCGATCACTTCCCAATACTGCCGAGAACGGTGCTAAAAACAGCAGACGAGACCATGCAGGATATAATAGAGAAATTCACATCTGGCCAGCTCCCACTACCATCACAGACAGCTCCCTCTTCTGCAGTGGCGAGAACCACTTCCCCCGCAGCTGCCAGATCAAGCTCGCCGGCAACGAACCATCGCTCTCCCAGTCCACTGACACCAGAGGAAACAAAACAACGCCAACCCAGTCAGCCAGAACCAGCTCCCTCTCCTGCAGTGGCAAGAACTCTTTCCCCCGCAGCTGCCAGATCACGCTCACCGGTAATGAACCATCGCTCTCCCAGTCCACCGACACCAGAGGAAACAAAACAACGCCAACCCAGTCTGCCAGCACCAGCTCCAACACAACAGGAACAGAAAGAGGGCGCAGACAGAGAAAGGAGCAGGAAGAGAAACAGAGACAAAACACGAAGACGTTACAAGTCCAAAAAAGACAGCTTGAGTCGCAGTTCCCCACGTTCCCCGTCAGGCATCCAGGAGATTCCCCTATCTCCTCGTGTGCCTCGGAGATCGCCGGACACTCGACTCCAGCTGTCCATGGACGAGGGGTCTCCCACACCTTAAGAATCCTCCAGTGGAACTGTGCGGGAGCAAGGAGGAAGCTCCTGCTCCTGCAGGAGACTGCGGCGAGGGATAACCCCCACGTAGTCCTTCTGCAGGAAACTCTGCTGGAGGAAAAAGATAAACATAAATTCCATCTGCAGGGCTACACCACCCATCTCCTCCCTTACACTCGAGGTGTAAACAGAGGATGTGCCGTCCTGGTTCAGAACCACATTGCTGCCACAGATTGTGAGCATACTCCTTTCTGTGGTGGTGATGTGGAGGTTCAGGGGGTGCGCATTCACCTTCAGGAGTCGCCCCTTACCATTTATAATATCTATAGCAGGCCAGGTGCGAACCTGGAGCTGGGGGAATTATTCTCCCAGGCTGCCAGGGGGCCTGTGCTCATAGGGGGCGACCTGAATGCGTATCACGCACTACTGAACTCTCCTCAAGCCACTAATGAAGCAGGACGGCATTTATCCCTGATTATGGAGGAGATGGATGATGTGTCTCTGCTGACGGACACCTCACGGTCCACTCATGTAAGGGGGGGGCGTTTGGACCTTACATTCGTATCGGCTCCTTTAAAGGATTCGGTGTGTTGGTCCATACACCCCACCCTCATGAGTGACCACTACGCCATAATTCTCGACCTCGACTTAACCCCCCTCCCACCCCCCGAGCCCCCATTAAGGTGGGATGTGGAGAGCGCGGACTGGGCTGCCTTTCAGAAAGCCATAGTCTGCGCTTTCTCCTCATCTCATCCCACTTTTGATCTTGACGGGTTGAGCAACTTTATAACATCGGCATTTCAAGAGGCAGCCACAGAGACGATACCACAAAAGCGCCGGTCCACGAAGTGCTACAGAGACGGTTGGATCTACTGCAACCGTGTCAGGGAACTGAACAGGTGGCTGAATGCGGCGCATCGCGATTATCGGCTACGTCGGGACTCACCTCTACGCAGACGCCTAGAGGCTGTGTCCCAGCACGTCTTGACGGAGAAGCGCCGCCTTCGGGATGAGGAGATGGTGCGGTGGTGCAGGACTCTAGGGCCTCACTCCACTCTCCGTGAGATGTGGAGAAGGCTGCGGTCCTTCACCAACCCCCGCCCCTCCTGCCCGCCCTCACACCCTGACCCGGCCTCAGAGGCCAGCCGTCTTGCAAGGCACTTCATGGACCGCGCGGCCTCCCGCAATCTACCCAGAGACGTCACAGCCCGACTGGTGCAACTGTCAGACTCTCGTGCTGCGGCCATCCAGGCAGCTTGCAATCGTCCTGATGCGGCAGACTGCCCCATCACGGACGTCGAGCTACTGGCAGCTTTGCGGCGCAGGGCTGACACTGCCCCAGGGCTTGACGGTCTCACATATTCGATACTAGCACACTCAGGAGATTGCGGGAGGCAATGGCTGCTGCGATTGCTCAACTTGTCATGGTCGGAAGGTAAACTACCTAAATCATGGAAGACCGCGATAATTCACCCCATCCCGAAGCCGAGTGAACCAGGCGCCACGCGCCCCATCTCACTGCTCAGCT
Source organism: Coenobita brevimanus (assembly GCF_032717465.1). Lineage (NCBI taxonomy): Eukaryota > Metazoa > Arthropoda > Malacostraca > Decapoda > Coenobitidae > Coenobita > Coenobita brevimanus. The sequence goes on from NC_137050.1 coordinate 51,807,213, forward strand.
GTATTGGCAAAACAGCTGAGAGGGTGGTGCGGGCGCGGCTCTCATGGCGACTGGGTCCTCTCCACCCGAGGATTAATGCATACCATCACGGCCGCAGTACTGCACACTGTCTAGCGTCGTTCCTCGGGGAGCTTCGGGGTGGAGTGGGTATGGTGGTTTTCATCGATTTAGAGAAAGCATTCGAGCTCACTAATTCCACCGTTATTCTGAGCACTCTCGCAGCTCGAGGAGTGGGAGGGAGACTCTTACGCTGGATTCAGGATTTCTTCCTTGACAGAACTGCTAGCGTCCGCTTCCAGGGGAGTGTCTCCCCGTCGTGTCGGCATGAAAATGGCACGCCTCAGGGCAGTGTCATTAGCCCCACCCTGTTTAACATCCTGGTGGAGGGGCTGCTTCATGTCAACTACGGTCGGGGAGTCACGCTCCTGACATATGCAGACGACCTAGTTCTAGTTTTTTCAAGCAGAGCCTGCTACACACAAGCTAATGAGGCCCTCTTTAGACTGCATGGTAAGGCGATGGAGCTGGGGTTGAAAATGAATATGGCGAAGACTCGCTATATGCCCTTTGGCCTCAGCCCATCGCCGCACCCATTGCTGCTTGGAGGACACGCATTACCTTGTGTGACCACCTACAAATACCTAGGAGTATGGATGGACATGGGGCTAAAGTTCACAGCTCATGTCAAATACCTGAAGGAGAAAGCGACTGCGCGTATGGCAGCACTGAGATTTCTTTCTCGGAAGGGGCTGGGGGCCTCGTACAAGGTCCTCCGCACCTTCTGTGTGCAAGCCATACGGTCGCTTATCGACTACAGTGCTATTTGTCTGATTAACTTAGCCCCACCTGTGCTCGCATCGCTGGAAGTGATCCAGAATAACGCACTCTGCATTATTCTCCGTGCACCCATGTGGACACGTCTTGTGAACCTCCGATTGGAAGGCGGTCTTCCCTCGTTACGTGGAAGAATCGCCCTCCATGCTACTGCTGTAGTACTGAAGCTGGTGCAGCACAGACCCGAGCTCGCTGTCTCAGCCCTGCTAAAAAGATTGCTGTCACGACCACCTGACTTTGCACCTAGCAGGGACTGGGCCCGCGGGCTTGTAGCTGTGCTGCACGAGCTAAATGCTGCAGCAAACATTTGCAAGGAGCCTGATGTGCCTTGTGATGGTTACACTGACCCACCTCCATGGGCAACACCACCATTCAGGTTTGTTTTTCCGGGGGAGGGGAGGGCGCGTAATACCGTCCCTGCCCTCCTTCGGCAAAACGCCTTAGCTCGGGTAGTGGCTCTGCGGCGCTCGTCGTCTGCAGACTACTACACCGACGGCTCTGTCGCTGCAGGAGCAGCCTTCGTCTGCAGTGAAGAGGTGGTGTCGTGGCGAATCACTCAGGGCGCATCAGTGTTCCAAACGGAGCTCACAGCTATCCTTGGGGCACTTAAGCACGCATGCACACAGAAATATAGTCGTGCATTCTGATTCACTTTCAGCGATACGAGCAATCTATTCATACAATATAGATGAGAACCCCTTTTTAATATCATCCGTTTTCTCACGCGGAGAAAATCAACACTCGCGGGGGTAGTGTCACCCTACACTGGGTTCCCGGGCATGTGGGGTTGCTAGGCAACGAACGCGCCGATCAAGCAGCGAAGGCCGCCTGCTCCCTCCCCACCATCACCTTCTTTCTCCGAGACAATGCCATCAAAATCCTGGCACCAGTTGCTAAAACAATTTCAGGGTGGAATAAAGAGGAACATCAAATTTTAACTGCAGAAGCCTCCCGTTCAGCGACGTGGTATGGCAGGGCCACAGGCTGTGAGCCACTACCACCACTGCCACATACACCTAACCATGTTCTTATACAACTACGTCGCTTGCGGCTAGGCTTCCTATGCTACAAACAAATCAAGTATCTCCAACCAGACCCCTGTCAGCACTGCCAGGAAATGGAAGAATCCCCACTCCATCACTTCATCCTTCGCTGCCCCTCCACTCACCCTTTACGAGCCAGCCTTAACGGGGGCTTCACCTGGTCACATGTTGACGAGGTGGATGCCCCTACAGTTATTAAAAACACCAACCTTCAACTACAACTCACTGTCTTAGAGAAATACCCACCCCCTCGATAACTAGATAGTGCAGACGGCACTCCACTGAACGGGCTCACAGGTTTGCCCGTGCCCCGGTACGCCGGGGCGAATATCACACACACACAAACCCCGTAATCCGTCGGGCTTTGATCAGTCACCTCTTGTCTAGTGAGGTTGGAGGTTGTTGCGCGCGTGTGATATACTGATACTGTCGCGGCACCAGTGATTATCTGGCTACAAATATGCCGTGTTTTGCTTATATAACGCAAGATGGTGTCCGGACAGAGCGTTACAAGGATGGTGGTGTTTGGAGGTACGTATGATTATGCAAAATATTGATGTGGAAGTGCTTAGGACGTCACTAGGAATTATGGAATTGAGCGTGATTATGTAGCGCAATATTCATGTATGCCGAAAGGACAGGATGTTTAGGTATGTTTAATACTGATCTGCATTTGTTAAATGCATGTTTGAGTACGTAATAGTTCTAGGTTTTAGTATTATTAAAAAAATGTAAGGTAACCTTAGGCTGGTGATGGAAGGGGGGGGGAGGGTGTGAGATGCACGGAACAGCCCATGCCAGTTTCTGGCTGCTTGTCTCCCCCTACCACTGTTATGGTGTTATTCCCTTGTTGCTTTTACCCTTTTCATTTACCGCATCTCCTTCCATTTATCGCCATTCTTTGCACCGTTCTCTCTCTCTCTCTCTCTCTCTCTCTCTCTCTCTCTTTCTCTCTCTCTGCTTCAGTTCTTCTCTACTGATCTTCCCATCTTCCATCATCATCCTCAGTTGACAACGCTTCAGTCTCCCTGACGCTCCTTCACCTTATAAATCTCTCGATATTTTCTCCGATCCGTGTCCTTCGTTTCCTCTCTCCTATCATCTTGCTCCTCATCCCTCCACAATTCACATCGTATCTCCTTTTGTCTTTATTTTTTATTTTTATTTTGTTTTATTTCCTGCTGGAGGCTGTCTCTGTTCAAGGTCTGCCTCCTTCCTTTCCTCCCCCCTTCCCCTTTCCTCGTTCTCCTCCTCTAACTTTCTTCTTCCCTCCTCCGTCCTCCGTTTATCTTCTTTCCTTCCTACTTCCTTCCTCTTCTCCCTTCTTTTGTTGGCTCGTTTCTCTTCCCCACTCTTGCGTGTTCTCTGCTTCTTTCCTGCTTTCCTTTTTGCCATACTCTCTTTTCCTTTCCACTATTTAAACCTCTCTTCCGTCTTGGAATGGGGACCTCTCCTTACGGTCCTCTTCTAAATCTCTCTCTCTCTCTCTCTCTCTCTCTCTCTCTTTCTCAAGAGGAAGTCGTTTCTCAATTTTTTATGGTATGAGCAATGGCCTGCAATCACAATACATTGTGTGTGTGTGTGTGTGTGTGTGCTTTACGTGGAGGCAATTACATATCATTCTGATCCCCATCTCCCTATCACAGGGTCCATTATCCATTGAAAGTAATTGGTCAGCTCTGCGGGAAGATGAAGAGGTCTGGGTACACTTGACAGTTTTCCTTTGTAGTCAGGTGATCAGAGAGAAGGGTGGAGGGATGGGGAGGAGGATGTGGAGTAGGGACGGGGAGGAGGATGGGGAGTAGGGGTGGGGAGGAGGATGGGGAGTCACAGAGGAATAAACGTGATTGTAGAGGTTAAAAAAGGATAGGGAGTAAAAGGATAAGCTGAGAATCATATGTTAGGAACGCGAGATAAAGTTGCTCCTGACTCATTATTAATTCACCAGTAGATATGTCGATGTGTTGATAGTCACGGTAATTACCCACACACGTCTAACCGCTCATCACATATTTCCATACAAGGTTGGCATAATTGTTTCCAGCTTATTTAACCAGTCAGGACACCAGCCACCCCATCACATGTTGCTCTTTCAGAATAAGCAGCCCGTGTTCCAAATAGACCCATTTGGAAGATTAACATACGATCAATTACCCACAGCCAGGTAAAGGTCCAGCTCGGTAATCAGCCATTGGGAAGGTTAAATTATTCACCCAGATTGCTGGTTCAGTGATGGCCAGTTCAGAGGGTCGGAATATCCCATGTCATTTTAGCTGAAGTAGGGGGAGGCCAAGGATGAGATGGAGGGATGGAGTGGAGAGGTATATGAGAGAGTGGGAAGGGGGTGAGCTGGGAGTAGGGCAGTGAAAAGGCGGGGGACAGGGCGACATGGAGGCGATTTGTTTGTGACCACCCCTTACGGGCTTAAGGTGTCTGGTAATAGATAGATTTTTGGAGCGGCGACTGACTGGAGCTGAGGCAGAAGTCAGTACTGGGATCGGGTGAGTGGGTCTCCTCATCTGACCTCACATGCCAATACCTGCTGACTTCAACACTAAACCACACACTTGAGTGTCATCATTTATATCTCCAAAATGTCATACTGTAGGCATCTCTCTGACGTTTCTTTGTTTAGAGAAAAAGAAAGACAACATTTAATTCCACACGTCAACCACAGGCTTTCTCCTCACCGTTCATACCGTATAAGGGGTTTGGACACAGGTCATTCTTGCATAGTAGAGCTGCAAGCCCATGTGTGTGTGTGTGTGTGTGTGTGTGTGTGTGATCATTTTCTAATCCTATTAAACTAAAAAAAACTGAAAATGAACATGTCATAAAATTTTCATCATTATCTCATGTGATACGGTAAATAATTTGACGAGAGTGGTCCTGCTGTTTGGAGTATTAAGTCACAAAGGATGACATGATTATATTCACGTCAAACAACACTGGTAATGGTGTGGTGGTGGTGGTGGGGGTGGTCGTTAAACCAATTACTTTTGCAATGTAATAATGTCAAATAACACTGATGGTGGTGCTGGTGTTGGTGATTGTCATTGCGCTAGTTACTGTTGTACTGTATATGTTCACGTCATACACTGGTGGCGATAGGGTTGGTATTGGTGGTGGCAGAGGTTGTGGTGATGATGGTGGTGGCAGGAGTTATGGTGATGGTGGTGGTGGCAGGGGTTATGGTGATGGTGGTGGTGGCAGGGGTTATGGTGATGGTGGTGGTGGCAGGGGTTATGGTGATGATGGTGGTGGCAGGGGTTATGGTGATGGTGGTGGTGGCAGGGGTTATGGTGATGGTGGTGGTGGCAGGGGTTATGGTGATGGTGGTGGTGGCAGGGGTTATGGTGATGGTGGTGGTGGCAGGGGATATGGTGGTGGTGGTGGTGGCAGGGGTTATGGTGATGGTGGTGGTGGCAGGGGATATGGTGGTGGTGGTGGTGGCAGGGGTTATGGTGATGGTGGTGGTGGCAGGGGTTATGGTGATGGTGGAAAGGGTTATGGTGATGGTGGTGGTGGCAGGAGTTATGGTGGTGGTGGTGATGATGGCAGGGGTTGTGGTGGTGCCGGCGTGGTTGGTGGTAGTGGTGATGGCAGGAGTTGTGGCAGTTGTGGGTGATGTAGTGATTTTATCCATTAATCAGTTCAGCCCGAGAATGCATTTTATATATTATTTTTGTTGCAACAGGATAATATTCAGGTCATACGAGTAGAGCAGCGAACTAGCGATGGCGTTAATAAAGGCGAGACGGAACTCCTTTAGTTTGAAATGTCACCCCAGAGTGATGGTTGTAACACACACACACACACACACACACACACAGAAGAACAGAAGAGGAAGTTGCTTCTCAGTCTCATACATTGCATTGTGCGAGGGTCTGTAATCCCAATATTTGCGTGTGTGTGTGTGTGTGTGTGTGTGTGTGTGTGTGTGATCATTGTGTAATCCTATTACACTCAGAAAACTGAAAAGTACACATGGGATACTGTATATTTGTCATCGTTTTGTGGCATATGATAATTAATTTGACGAGAGTGGTCCTGCTTTGTAGAGTATTAAGCCAGTGTTGGTCAAAGGATAAACTTTACTGTATATTTACATCAAACAGTACTGGTGGTGGTGGTGATGATGATGATATTGGTGGTTATTACACTGATTACTCTTGTATTCCCGTAAAAAACGCCGCTTCTGCTGTTGCTGCTGGTGCTGGTGGTGGATGTGGTGTTAGTGGTTGTCATTACACCAGTTACTGCTGCGTTATGTGATGGTGGATGTGGTATTAGTGGTTGTCATTACACCAATTACTGCTGCATTATGTGGTGGTGGTGGTTGGCATTGTGCTAGTTACCGGTGTCTTATGCCCGTCTTACAACACTGGTGGTTTTGGTGGTGGTGGTGGTGGTGGTGCTGGTGGTTGTCATTGTGCTTGTTACCGGTGTCTTATGCCCGTCATACAGCACTGGTGGTTATGGTGGTGGTGGTGGTGGTGCAGGGGTTTTGGTGCTGACAGGGTCTGTGGTGGAGATGGTGTGGTGGTGATGGGGACGCAGAGGTTGTGGTGGTGGTGGTGGTGGTGGTGGCAGGGGATGTGTTGGTGTTGGTGGTGGCAGGGGAAATGGTGGTGTTGGTGGTGCCAGGGGATGTGATGGTGTTGGTGGCAGGGTTTGTGGTGGTGTTGGTGGCAGCAGGGTTTGTGGTGGTGTTGGTGGCAGCAGGGGTTGTGGTGGTGGTGGTGATGATGATGGCAGCTGTGGTGGTGGTAGTGATGCCAGAGGTGGTGGTGATGGTGGTGGCAGGGGTTGTGGTGGTGGTGGTGATGGCAGGAGTTATGGAGGTGGTGGTGATGGCAGGAGTTATGGAGGTGGTGGCAGGGGTTGTGGTGTTGGTGGCAGGGGTTGTGGGTCTTGTAGGTAGAGTAATAATGGTCTCTATTATTGCGCTCTGCCCGAGAATACATTTTATATATTATTTTTGGTGCAACATACGATAATATTCAGCTTACTAGAACACCAAACTTGTGATGGGGTTAATAAGGCTGCGGTGAACTCCTTTTGTTCGAAAAGTAACCACACACACACACACACACACACACACACACACACACACACACACTGTATGGAGACGGTAGAGTGAACTGTGAATAGCCATTCATCTCCTTCACTTCGGTGACCATATTATTTTTTTTGTCTCTGAGATCATTATATTCCACACTTGAGAGATTTATCACACTGGTAGGATTACTGTAGATGTATCCTTCACTGACGTCTTCGTTAATGGATGTTCTTCTATAACTGAATAGTCAAGTGGAGATAGCAAGAAACAATAAGACATCACCATACTGAAGAGGGCATTAATCCTTCATATCTCCAAACTATATAATTCAGCTTTTAAGAGTTTGTGACATCAGAGGGTTAGATAGCCTCCATTAACCTCCCCATATCGCTGAATAAAATCGTCTGGACATATCAAGAGTAGGTTGTAAAAGACATCGTAGTGAAGGAGCTGTGTCAAAAAATAATCAGTTGAGGACAGGATACTGGGTAGTGTCCATTGTCACGTCTATGTTAGCCAGTTTAGGAAATTCTAGTTATAATGCTGGATTGCAGAAGGGAAGCTGCCAATCGTGAGCCAGTACTACTCAATATTTACACGGCAATAGCACACTGAAGTAATATTATCCCTGAAACTCCAAGCAGAACCTGTGTATAACTTGGATTCCTGAGTTATCGGTACATGATTAGGCTGTTATGTGTATTACAGTGCTCTCTCTCTCTCTCTCTCTCTCTCTCTCTCTCTCTCTCTCTCTCTCTCTCTCTCTCTCTCTCTCTCTCTCTCTCTCTCTCTCTCTCTCTCTCTCTCTCTCTCTCTCTCTTTCTCAAAGCAGAACCTGTGTATAACTTGGATTCATGAGTTATCGGTACAGGCGTACCTACTAAAGTTTAATAATACTTAGCTTAATCCTGCATCATCCTTGAACATGCTTGGGGTTTCATTCACTCGGGACTTATATTGGAAAGATCATATTGCATCTCTAGTAAAATCTGCTTCCAAGAGATTAGGTGTGCTAAGCCGACTCCGTTCCTTTTTTACCCCTGCACAATTGTTGAGTCTATACACGGGTTTTATCCGCCCCTGTATGGAGTACAACTCGCATGTGTTGGGAGGTTCTCCGCATACAGCTCTTCTCAATAGGGTGGAGTCAAAGGCTTTTCGTCTCATTAACTCTCCTCCCCTTACTGGCTCCCATCAACCTCTGTCTCTTCGCCGCACTGTTGCATCTTTATCTCTTTTCTATCGCTACTTCAGTGGTCGCTGCTTCTCTGAACTGTCTGCATGCATTCCTCCACCCCTACGACGGGCGCGTAGCACCCGTCTAGCAGCAAACTCTCATCCCTTTTCTGTCCAACTTTCTAATGCAAGAGTTAACCGTTACTCCCAGTCCTTCATTTATGCAACAGGTCAACTCTGGAACTGTCTCCCTCTGTCTGTATTTCCTGCTTCCTATGATCTCCAGTCTTTCAAACGCAGTGTGTCCAGGCATCTCGAAATGATCGGATCTTGAATTTGGCTCTCTCTTGTATTTTGTTCTTCTCTTGGAAGGAACAGTTTTGGCGGGCTCATGGCCTTTGCTTCCTTCTTCCTAGCATAAAAAAAAAAAGTGTTTCTCTCTCTCTCTCTCTCTCTCTCTCTCTCTCTCTCTCTCTCGCTCTCTCTCTCTCTCTCTCTCTCGCTCTCTCTCTCTCTCTCTCTCTCTCTCTCTCTCTCTCTCTCTCTCTCTCTCTCTCTCTCTCTCTCTCTCTCTCTCTCTCTCTCTCTCTCTCTCTCTCACCATAATCCTTTCCCCCACCATGCTCCGTCACTCATGTCCTCCTCACCTCCAACAATATGCGTCTCCGCCATTCCATCTCGCTCTTCTTTATGATTTATTTACCACAATGGCCTCTTTACGTCGCTGTCTTCTTCCCTTACCCGTCTTTTTCCTCTTCCTCCTTAATATCATCTGCATACACGGCTCCCTCTTCCTCTTATCTCTTTCCCCTCCAGCATTTTTTCCTCCTGTTTTCCTCCACAGATTCTTAGACGGAGAGAAGGGAAGGAAGGGGAATATACAGTATATGGAGGTTTTATTTGAAAATACAGAATATCCAGTGAGGGAAAATTAGGAAGACGAGAAGAGGAAGAAAAGAAATGGAATAAGAGCGTTAAGGAAGTGGGAAAATGGATGAGAGAGAGAGAGAGAGAGAGAGAGAGGATACGAGGCTAGGGTTGGGGACGAAGTAACAGCAGGGGAAGGAGTGAGGGAAGTGGGAGAAGTCAAGGAAAGAGAAAGAAGTGTTGTAAAGAGGAGGGAGGCAAGGAAGGGGAGAAAATGAGGAAAACAGGGATGATGTGAAATGAGGATAGGGGGTGAGGGTGAGGGAGGTGAAATCGTAGGAGGGAACGAGGGAAAAGAGGGGAAATGAGGGCAGAGAGAACGAATATGGAAGAGGGAGTAATGGTGTAAGGGGCAGTTAGCGAGGGGAAAGGGAGAAAGTAAGAGGAAGGTTAGAAGTGAAGGAAAAGGGAGTGGGTGAGGGAGGGAGGGTATGGAAAATGAGTAAATGAATGGAAGGGAGTGATGGCAGAGGGAGGGATTATTCATGGGAGAGGTAGGAAGGGACGGAAAACTGGAGGGAAGGAGAGGAAAAGAAGAGTGAGGGAAGGGAGAAGCAGTGAAGGGAAGAGAGCGAGTAATATCAAGAGGTGAGGGAGATACGGTCCCGACGGAATGAGTGAGGACAGGAAGAAGAGTGAGGGGAAGGTGAAACAGTAGGAGGAAGAGTAGAGGAAGGGTTGAGGGGATGAGCTTAGAGTGAGGGTAAAGGAAGGGTTGAGGGGAAGAGTAGAGAGTGAGGGTAAATGAAGGGTTGAGGGGATGAGCTTAGAGTGAGGGTAAAGGAAGGGTTGAGGGGATGAGCTTAGAGTGAGGGTAAAGGAAGGGTTGAGGGGATGAGCAGAGAGTGAGGGTAAAGGAAGGGTTGAGGGGAAGAGCAGAGAGTGAGGGTAAAGGAAGGGTTGAGGGGAAGAGTAGAGAGTGAGGGTAAAGGAAGGGTTGAGGGGAAGAGTAGAGAGTGAGGGTAAAGGAAGGGTTGAGGGGAAGAGTAGAGAGTGAGGGTAAAGGAAGGGTTGAGGGGAAGAGCAGAGAGTGAGGGAAACGGTAGGGAATGAAGGAACAAGTTTAGTGTGAGGTGGTGGCCGCAAGGTGTCACCTGTGCGCTCGTCTGTGATGGCAAAGTTCCTCTCAACAACATCGCAGGCAGCCACGCCATCAGAATACAAATTATCATCACGAACCCCGAGACACTCACCAGTGTCTTGAACTCGTCTGGAGGATGCAAGAAAAAATGTAAAGGTGCCGTCACATTGGAGGGGTTAAGGTGATGAGGTGAGGGTGTGGAGTTTGGATAAGGGTGGTGGGATGTGGAGTTAGTGTGGTGTGGTGGGATGTGGATATATTGTGGTGTGGCATGGTGGGGAGTTGAGTTAGTGTGACGTGGTGGGGTGTGAGTTTAATGTGACGTGATTTGGTGTGAAGGTGGGATGTGGTGAGGGTATAATGTGGAGCTGGGATGAGATAAAGGTGTCAGGTGAGGAATGAGAGTAGTAAAGCAGGGAAACAAAGTTGGTGGGCTGGAAATATGATATTTTTCGCTAACTAAAAGTTTTTACATAAAATTCCGCGTTAGTTTTATTTATTAAAGCAGAAATATTTCGTTGTTGGTCGTTGTGTTTTGTTTCATGGGTTACTCTGTCATATCCATCACGGACAAAATTTTGATTTGTTTTTCAGGAAGAAGGAATACTGAATGTACTTCACTTTGAGAAATGTATATTTATATTTTCGGAAAGTAGAATTAATTGATTACTACTTCCCGAAAACAGATGACAAGCTTGTACACTAATTTAGGATCATTATCAAATAACGTGTCTTAAGATTGCATTAATCACTAGTACGGTAACGTGCTTTATCAGTAATGTTGACTATCGAACAGATGCTTCTTGTATGCGTCGCAAAGTGGAAAAGTGTGAGCAGCAGCTTGAGCTTGTCAGTACTCTAATGGTCCCTGTAATGGTCCCTCTAACGGTTCCTGTAATGGTCCCTCTAATGATTTCTCTCCACCTCGTACAACACTTCCAGTTCATCCCATTCCTTTATTTGTACCCCACGCCCATTTCTTCCCCCCCCCCCTCCTCCCTCTGACACTTTTGCCATTGAAGGATTCATGAGTTATCGGTACAGTCACGCGTACTAATTTCTGCTCATGGGTTACCCCTTCCTTTCCCCCTCTACCCTGGACAGAGGGAAGGGTGGAATCGCGAACAAGTCTACCCCGCCTTCTGCCCCCAACTCCCCCACCCTCCACCTCCAGCTGCCAGTTACTGATTAGACGCAAATTTTCTCATGTCCTGTAAACATGACTAAACTATCGTCGCACACGCATTCAACGGCCAAGATTTGGACTATATTTTTGGAATAAATTATTACCCCTTTGAACTGCATTCTCAAATTGAAAATATTCACCATCATTGTAATCCAGTGTCGTCCGCTTAACAATTCTGGGTTCCAGTGCTTTCCTTTTCACTTCCCCCAGCTGTCTCTCTCTCTCTCTCTGAATTTACTTTTCCCACTCACTTTTTCTTTTTAAATTTATATAACTTTCTCTTTGCTTCTCTCCCCCTCTCCCCTTTCTCTCTCGTTCTTTGTCTTAAGTCTTCCCCGCCTCTCACCCCTCCCCTCCCCCCACCTTAGGCCTGATCAGCAGTCAGTTATACCGTCACCGCTCCTTCGTATATCGTGTGCAGGCAACATTTATCACACACACTTAGGTCAGATGTATGGAAAGCTATTTTTTTTATATATATAATTGTATTTCTCATTATGTGTCAAGTTCAAATAGAGAAAACACCAGACCAATATTCGTAATTTTTATTAGAGTGACCGTTCCACTTCACATAGCTCCTCATTCAATAACCGGTTATTGAATGAGGAGTTTGACTAGGACAGGGAAGGTTTGGAGCCAGCAGATCCAGTTGTTAGAATGACTATATTTGTAGTCGCCACGCTGTCGGTGCAAAATTTAAGTCGTGTGTGTGTGTGTGTGTGTGTGTGTGTGTGTGTGCAGTTTATAAGCCCAGCTACCCAGCTATGTGAAGTGGAACGGTCACTCTAATAAAAATTACGAATATTGGTCTGGTGTTTTCTCTATTTGAACTTGGCACATAATGAGAAATACAATTATATATATAAAAAAAGGTAGCTTTCCATACATCTGACCTAAGTGTGTGTGATAAATGTTGCCTGCACACGATATACGAAGGAGCGGTGACGGTATAACTGACTGCTGATCAGGCCTAAGGTGGGGTGAGAGGAGGGGTGAGAGGCGGGGAAGACTTAAGACAAAGAACGAGAGAGAAGGGGGAGAGAAGCAAAGAGAAAGTGATATAAATTTAAAAAGAAAGAGTGAGTGGGAAAAGTAAATTCAGAGAGAGAGAGACAGCTGGGGGAAGTGAAAAGGTAAGCACTGGAACCC